>NC_142718.1:298794-548371 GCF_055471065.1 Atractosteus spatula
GTTTCCAGACTGAGTGTGAAAATAAATCACAAAAGATCAGATAAAAAAGGTGTTTTATTGGCTTAGCGGATTTCCTTTTTACAAGGGACTTCCACAGTATACACAGTTCTGCTTGAAGTGTAAGTACACAGGGAAGAGTAGGTCCAGCCAGGTGAAACACAAACGAGACACAGTAGATGTAGAGTGAGTGTCAAGTGACGAGACAGCTACTATCCACAGCGCTCTCCCGCAGCGCCCCTCTCTGTGGTCTCAGGTTCGAGTCCCTGCGGAGGCACCCCCAGCACCGGTGCAGAAGTAGAGAGGGGCCACAGCGCCCCCCCTGGCCGTCCGCAGCCTCGCGGTGCCGTCGGGGAGAGGTGCGCCGCGGCGCCAGGGAGACTCAGAAAGAGCAGGGACTGCAGGTCGGGAGGGCCCGAAGACCCCGACTCTGACTCTGCCACCCAAAAATACTGATGATGCTCACATACAAAACACCCAAATGACGCAGAGAGTGAAGATGGTGAGCAGAAAACCCCACAGATCCCGATTCTCCTGCAGATAAAAGACAAGCAAGGAAGCAGATAAAACAAGATTCAACAGATTTAAGGGAAATTAAAGCAGACCCAGACTTTAAACCAACATTAAAATGATACTAAGGTTTGGACAGATAGAGGGCTGATTAGGTATCATTAGGTGATCGTTTAAGAATTCATCTAGAATATGAACCTCTCTCAGATTCTCGTTTTTTTAACGATCTGCAAGTTACAAAGTTATTTTTACAAAGATTCAAGGAATCAAGAAAACCTTTGGTAAAATTCATTGCTTGATTTAGTTTTTAGCAGAAATGTGCAATGCATTGAATGTTAAGAATGTGTTAGGTGAACGAGGTCATGTGCTGGAAGATGGGTTAACAGCAGGAGAACTTACAGTTCAATGGGAACTTGACTACCAGCAGAATCACTTTCTAATGTTCGGAATGATATATCTCAGAATACATTTACGACACTGAATTCTTGATTTTGTAGGGAATATGCTTGAGAGATTCAGATGAGATTCGATAGCAGTCAGAAATCTGATCTGAGACTCAGACCAAAGTCAGAAACTCCCCAAAACAAACAGCCTCTGAAAATGGCTGCAGTCGAGGCTGAGCAAAGCATCTCAACAGAACAGACCAAGGGTTCGGCGATGTCAACGGGCCGAGGAGCCGAAGATGTAGTTTTATACCAGTTTAATGTTCTTTAAGTTCATTTGTTCCAATACTAATGCTCACCTGAAATGGGAGATTGAACACAAAAAACACTATTATTCCAAGGTTGTACAACATATACGCACAGAAATACCCAGAAATGAAAGGTGACATTATTTTCTTCATAAGAATCTTTTCATTGCAAATCCGAATTACTTACAGCAACCTTGACTTAGCTTTCCTGTTACTCGTGGGAGGTACTGTGTGAACAGCAAACGCATACTGAGTGGGTTACAGAACTGTTCAGTCACTCAATAATTATTCATTTCTGTTTATAGCCCTCTAAGACCTTGACAAGAGCAGCAGCCCTCAAATCAGAGAAACTGAAACTCTCATGAGACAGAAGAGCTGTGATCTCAATGTGGAATTTTAACCCCAAAACCATTTCTCAAGATCAGGAACAGTCTGGTACTCCCTGTGTCTTTTAACGTAATCACAGGTAAGACAGGCATGTTCTAACCAGAAGTCAGGTGTCTTCACAGTGAAGTGCTCATGCCAGGAGAAGTACTGCAGGTACTTCTCCTCACTCTTGTCTAGCACCTGTAGATAGTCAGCCAGCTCTTTTGCTGAAGGGAAATCGTCCACATGAATAAAGGCACCTGCAGGGACGTAGCTCTCGTAGTTTCCTCTGGAGGGTCCCAGGACAATCGGAACTGAGCCCACTGACAGAGGATTGTACAGCTTTTCTGTGATGTAGTCTTGGTAGGCTGAGTTTTCAAAGGAGAGGTAAAACTTACAGCTGGCTATAGTGGGCAGAAGGTTCTCACCGCTGATGTATTTCCCAAATGCTTTACCATAGGTTTGGATTTCAATGTGTTTGTGCAGCTCATTGTAGTACTGTGACCTGGCGTGACCAGGACTCCAGTTGCTAACGATCCAGCAGACCAGCTTGTCCTTCTTTGGCAGTTCAAATTTCGGAAGTTCCCTTCTGTAAATGAGGGACACATAAGGAACGTCGATGTCAGAGTCCCGTCGGTAATTTAAGGTCAGGTTGAAGAGTTTTGAGAGACCGGGTATTTTTGGTGAGTTGGCTGGTGACTCCAAGTTCATCCAGACCCACTTCTGGAAGGGGGGCCTGTGTGCAGGAGGCAGGTTGGACAGATTCTCTTTGATGTCTCTGTGGTGGAGAAGAACTGCATCCGCAATGTTGTAGAGGTTCCTGTCCGCTGTTAATCGGCATCCCTCGATGTGGAAAGTGGAGCTACAGGACTCTAAAGAAAAGGTTTCTCCAAATGGCCAGAGCCAGACTAGAACCACAGTGACATTTGCGTCTGTGTCAGAAGAGACGAGGGTTTTCTCTAAGGGTGATGAGGCAGTGTGATGAGAGAACCAGCTACGAGACGGTTTTATATACAGGAGTATAAAAATTACAACACAGCCCAGGAAGAGGGTGCTGATCAAAATGGTGCGTACACCTCCGAGAGCAGAGACGGATGACATGGTCTGTCCTGTTGAAGAAGGAAGAAGGAGACTAAATGAGGACATTACGTGTCTTTGGAGATTCCTGGCCCTGTGGCCTATACTGAGCTAAACTATCCTGCTACATTGTGGGCAGTAACGGTGGTTCTGAAACTGTCACTGCAAGTAAATTAATTCTAATGCGCTTGGAAAAACCCATCAAGATTTACAACAAGGTGAAATGATCTGAATCCTGAAGAATCAGATGTCCATTTTTAACAGTTCTGACTGAAATATGTGTCTCAACATTTTAAACTTGAAAAGCTTTCTCATGTAATCATTCTCCTTTATTTTCAGATATTAAAAGACATCTGAGCAATCTGTTGTGCCTCAGGGATATTGCGTAATGAAACCTGCCAGGTTGGGGGTCCACTGGGGAAACTGGTTTCACACAGGAGGGAATATGAGAATGTACTGCCTCACCTCAGCGCCGAGCAGACCTGCAGCAGGGGTGGGACGTGATGGTTTCTGCCTCCTTGCGGATCAGACGGCTCAGTGGCTCCCGAGAGAGAGATTCTGCAGAGCTGGGCCCCTGTGCTGGTCCACACAGAAGCACACTGCGTCTGTCCCCAGGACTGTCCCGGCCCAGGCTGGACACACGGGGCCCTACACAGGGCTCAGCCAGGAGCTGTGTGAAGTCTGGGAGGAGGAGAGATCGGTGGAGGTCTTTAGAAAATTGTGAGAAACTCTGGTATCATTGCAGGGGTTCTCAATATTGGTCCAGAAGGACTCCTGTCTGCTGGTTCTAGTTCCAGCTGGGCCGCTGGGCCCTTAATCACTGGTGCTAATTGATGCATGTACAGATGCAGCCATTCAAAATGCGCGGTACAAACCCGCGGTACGGTAAACTACCCACAAGCCACCGCAGGGCACCGCGGTAAGTGATTGGCTGGCCAAAATGACCGACAGGGGCACTCGTGGTGCATTGGTCGGTAGTGAAAAGATTTAATCATTTAATCTCTTTACTGTGCACGTTTTAATCCACTTATCATGAATATTTATATGGAATTTTACCACTAAAGGGAAATTTTAGTAGCTGAGCATACAAAGAAGAGGAGCATAACGCATCTGAAGGTCATAAACGATATTAATTTAGGAACATAAACATTACTGTATGTAAACTGTACTGTATATGGCTGGTCTTGGTAGTTTAAAGAAAAAATACACACCAGTCTTCCATTTCTCCCTAAACATTTTAAGCATGAAAGTTTTATGAAACGGTACCCAAATATGCGATTGCTGTATAGAATGAATTTTAATTTAAAAAAATTATTTAACACGAAAATTAAGCTGTTTACATCTTCCGCCTGAGAACAGTCATCCGTTGCTACCCAACGCAAAAACACAGCCACTAACTAGTAAAGAGAGGACATTAGCTAGCCAATATGATAAAGAAATAAATGATTATTTTGTTTATTTCTTTTGCACATTTATTTGAACATTTCCATCGATTGTACAGGCACTTGGAAACTGTCCAATCCCTAGTTCATCAGGCATTTTCTTTTATGCTGCGGGCATTCTCCCGGTCTGGCGCCGGTCTGTGTCTTCTAGGATATAATGCCAGCGATTTTTTGTTAAATTTGGGTTTCCAATAACGCCGGAGCAAACTCTTGTTTTTATGTCCACTATAACAGACAATCTCCTTTGCTTTTAACCGAGCGTTTAATAATTTCCTAAAATGAAAATGATTTAGTTTATTTCCCTCACGGGATCAATAAAAGTATCTATCATCTATCTAAACTATGGGACAGAATTGTGGGGTCTCCCTATACCAGAGATTATGGTAGGGCTTCAGAATGGTGATTGGCTGACACCCCTCTGATTGGAGAAAAAATACGTGTTGGTCTGCTATACATACTGTACCAGGAAGAGGATTTCTTTCTATTCGAAACGTGTATTTTTAAAGTTTAATTAAGAAGTAAAAACCTTACAGCATACACAGATTTCTAAACTGATCAGGAGGAAGAAAAATCACCTGTGTTTCGTGCATAAAAAGTGGTTATTAACTATCGAAACCTGTTTTTTTATTTTATTTTTATTTAGATTAAGAGATTATTTAGATTCCCGTCACCCCCATTCCCATTTAAATCACAAACCCGTGTTTAATTAAATGTCTTTTAACGTAAATCGTTATCTTTGTCTTATGCATAATAATGTTCACCACTCTGTCCAGCAAATTAATAATAAACTTTATTTTATATAGCGTTTTAAACGAATAAGTAATTAGATTGCTCATAAACCTAATCATTTATTCTACATAAACACAGCGTAATTGCTCTCTGAAAATTATTTTTCTTTTTATTTAGGCTCAGATTTCAACTATAGATCGTACACTAATTACTAGCAGTAAATACTGATGTTTTGCTCCCTCTTACCACAAAAATATTAAAAATAATGTATTGTAGCTGGGATGGACTTTTTTTCGAACGTGTCTCTACCTGCAGCGACTCAGAATGGTTAAAGATGGCTGTTTCAGTAACCTAAAGTATATATCTAAAGTAATAATTTAACAATATATGTAAATGTTTTAAGATATGTTTATGTTGTGAATGTCTGTAGATTGTATCTTATTTTTAGTTTTTGTTTTGTTTCAAATGGCCTTGCAGATCAGATACTGTATCAAGGAACAAAACAATTATCGTGCCGGGCTCCTCAATGGAATCGCTTTAACATGCTAATGCGTTGGTGTAACACTCTGTGTCTACAGTACATTGTGAACAAACCGGTTTCACAGGTATTTTCAACCCCCAACCAATGTTGTTTCATCGGTTGTTATCCTGTAAAGCGCTTTGAGGAGCCACCTTTAAAGGCGCTATATAAAATAAAGTTTATTATTATTATTAATATTGATCATATTTTTCCTCCCAGAACTTGTAAAATTGTTGTTGTTATTGTTGTTATCCTGTAAAGCGCTTTGAGAAGCATACTGTCCAGCATATTGTATTTCATTGCACTTTGACAGATCGTCTTATAATCACTTCTTGTTAGAATATCCCCCAAGAGGACATTCCCCCCAAGAGTATATAGAGGATATCCCCAAGAGGTATCCAGGTAACAGTGAAATGGGCGGACAGTCTGGGGAGATCGCCCGTTTTCCATGTAAAGAGTTCCCTGGTTCCGCACCCCTTGGTGTCTCTCTCTCTCTCTGTCTATCTCTCTGCCCGTTTTAGTATTGAATATTTATATGGAATTTTACCACTGAAGGGAAATCTTAGTGCCTGAGCATAAAAAGAATAGGAGCATACTGTAACGCGTGTGAAGGCCATAAACGATATTAATTTTGGAACATAAACATACAGTATATGGCTGGTCTCGGTACTTTAAAGAAAACATACACACCAATATTCCATTTCTCCCTAAACATTTTAAGCATCGAAGTCTTTAACTAACGTGATACCGGAGTCAACAAGCATACTTTTAGAATTTGATTAAAAAAAACATTAATACTTTCGTTGGAGTTTAAATAAAGTTGATGTTTAATCTAGGGGCTGCTCGCTCGCCTGCGTCTGAAGAGCGGCTTCTAAACTGTGAAAACGTGTCTGTCTTTCCGCAGGGGGCAGGGAATCTGACCTGCAAGCCCCTTTGGCTACAAAAGTAAAAAGAAGGCGCTCGCTCCATAGCCCGCCCCTTAGGCAAAACCAACATCCATCCCCTGTTCTCTCTCTCCGCTGGCGTCATTAGTGACAAAGGCTAAACTTTCTTGGAAAAATGTCTTTTATGTAAACCATGTTTGCTATTAATTCATTTAGGGCTAGAATATGTTCATTGTCTTCCAATGAAAGAAGGGTTCCTTTCGCCGTAGTCGGGTTGAAATTAGAAGCTTGCCATGCCCGGACTGTTACACCAACGCATTAGCATGTTAAAGCGATTTCATTGAGGAGCCTAGCCTTTAACTAGTAAGTACTGTACTTACTGGGTTTTGGAGGGGGGGAGGTGTCTTTCGCTGGAAATCTCGCCCCCTTCTACTTTGAAAATACCTGTGAAACCGGTTCAATTCGTCACAGCCAGCACTCCTGCAGAGAGGGGGGTTGTACTTGCAGTGTATACAGTACACGCGTTATGCTCTTCGTTAATGTCTAAGCCGGAACACATCATTATATCTCATTTTGTATTTCTTTAAAAAAAATCGTTTGCCCAGCCTAACAGTATTGTTGTTATTGTTTTTATCCTGTAAAGCGCTTTGAGGAGTCTACTTTGCAGGATTGGAAACAAATGCGTGATTGCGAAATGCTGTGGTGTTACTTTTACAAAGACGGTCAATGAGAAAAAGAATGTGGACCAGGGCAATACTTTGAGTTTACAGCTTGTCCAAGGTCATTCATTATTAATACTATTGGTAATATCTTCGTTAAAGACTCTGATGGCGACAGCTCAAACATGAGAGGTTGAGCTTTATCAGCTCCACCTTGCGGAAATTCCGGATACTATTATTTTACTTGCGGTACTATAGGAGAATTTACGGTAACTCGCGGTAGACTGCATAAAGCGCATCACAAAATAATGCGGTATCGCCCGCTTGTTTTGAATGGCTGCATCTGTAATTGGGCCACTGGATTTTTACTATCCGCTTCATTCAGTCCTTGCTCTCAAAGACACCTGAGGTAACGTACCTGATTTGCAACAATGTCAGCACTTTATGAAGTCTGTCCTCTGATGTCTGGGAGGAAGGGGGATTGTAAGAATTCATGAGAGCCTTGGAAGGCTACTGTCATGATAAAAACATCATTAAGTTCGCAGCGGTTTGCTGTACAGGCAGGTATTGCCTATGAGGGGGCAGTGGGGTGGCCATGTTGGTCTGGACAGACGTCTGGACTCAACGAGCAGCTGCCGATAATCACAGGCGCTGCCAGTTCGCTCGGCAGCGGCTCGACGCACGGCTGCTGGTTAAAGTGGAGACATGCAAACTGCTACTGCAGCTGGGTCTGGAGAACGGGGCTGGACTGTGGCAGCCAGTCTCCAGAGAGAAGGTGTCTCAGCTCGTGTACACCCAGCTTCATCCCTCTGTTTTCTAACGGCTCATCCAGTTCAGGGCTGCAGGGGAGCTGCAGTCTATCCCAGCAAGCCACCGGCGCAAGGTGGGGTACCCCTGGACAGGACACACACAGACACACCAGGGCCAGGTCTCCCAAAAGCCAGTTACCCCACCAGCAAGTCTCTGGCCTGTGGGAGGAAGGAAAACCCACACAAACACGGGGAGAACATGCAAACTCCACACAGACAGCACCCCAGATGCAGACTCGAACCCAGGGCCCCAGCGCTACAAGGCAGCAACGCTGCCCAGACGAATTCATGTCCAAGGAAACTCACAATAATAGTAAACGTGCAGGACTGACAGAAAGGCAGCGTCTTCAAGCTCAGGGTCCCTGTGTCGTATCTCGCCCTTGTTTTTGCTACTTCCACACCCTCCGCTAGACGTGAGCTGCCAGGTGACTTATCTTCTTTCAGACGCACAGCTGACCTCGAAGAGCTCGGGTGGGGAGCTGCATCAGCATGCGCAGGCTGCAAAGGAACAAGTGGAGGGTTATCCCAAGCGGAAAAGAGAAGAAAACTGTTGACCTTCACTTGTTCGGTTACCTTGAACGCCTACTCTCTGAAACCGGGAATTATTCGTAAGCGATGAACTCTCTCAAAGTCTCAAAGTACACCACCTTCACAACATGACGAGATTGTAGGCTTTGTGAACTCCAGTACAGCTGCTGCTTGTTCAGCTCGTTAGACTGGTCTGGGAGTTGTCACACGCACCTGCAGGAGTCTGCTGTCGGTGGGAAAGCAAGATTGTCGACCGTCAGGAGGCCCTCAGGGGCCCTGGGGGCCAACGTAACAATACAACAATGGACGCTGGTGGAACCTTTCTATGGGTCATGGAGAGAGACGCCCTGTTCCGCGCTCGTGTCAGACCCTAGGGAGGGCCTGTACTCTAGATCACCATCACAGCCGCCCTGCCCGGTCCCCCAGGAAGTCACGACCGGTCTCTGAAAACCAGAACCAGCTGGAAATTGAGCAGCTTCTTTCTGCTTGACCAGAATTTCCTGTTATACTGTGTGCGCAGTGTCTTCATACATGTATACGTGATGCATATACCGTATGATGAGATTAAATACACTTTTTTAATTAACCTGCCCACACAATTCATAGGTATAAAAGATGAAAAAAAGCTACACAGACTTGCCAATGATATCAAAACAGACATATAACTCAGTACATGCTGGAGAGCCAGAAGTACGCCTTCGGGAGACCCCCGCCCAATCCCCACGGCAGCGTGAAGTACTCCTCCTCCTAAAAGCCCAAGATAACAGAGTCTTCATGCTGGAGAGCTCTTCAGTGCTCGGATGGCTGCAGGCAGAAAGTATCTCCTAAACCTCTCTGCGGGGCGTCGGGGAGCTAAAACCCCAACACACAGCTCTGTACAGAAGCCCCAACACACAGCTCTGTACACGAACGCCAACACACAGCTCCGTACACGAACCCCAACACACAGCTCTGTACAGGAGCCCCAACACACAGCTCTGTACACGAACGCCAACACACAGCTCCGTACACGAACCCCAACACACAGCTCTGTACAGGAGCCCCAACACACAGCTCTGTACATGAACGCCAACACACAGCTCTGTACAGGAGCCCCAACACACAGCTCTGTACATGAACGCCAACACACAGCTCTGTACAGGAGCCCCAACACACAGCTCTGTACAGAAGCCCCAACACACAGCTCTGTACACGAATGCCAACACACAGCTCCGTACACGAACCCCAACTCACAGCTCTGTACAGGAGCCCCAACACACAGCTCTGTACAGGAGCCCCAACACACAGCTCTGTACACGAACCCCAACACACAGCTCCGTACACGAACCCCAACACACAGCTCTGTACAGGAGCCCCAACACACAGCTCTGTACATGAACGCCAACACACAGCTCCGTACACGAACGCCAACACACAGCTCCGTACACGAACCCCAACTCACAGCTCTGTACATGAACGCCAACACACAGCTCTGTACACGAACGCCAACACACAGCTCTGTACACGAACCCCAACACACAGCTCTGTACATGAACGCCAACACACAGCTCTGTACACGAACGCCAACACACAGCTCTGTACACGAACCCCAACACACAGCTCTGTACACGAACGCCAACACACAGCTCTGTACACGAACCCCAACACACAGCTCCGTACAGGAGCCCCAACACACAGCTCCGTACACGAACGCCAACACACAGCTCCGTACACGAACCCCAACTCACAGCTCTGTACAGGAGCCCCAACACACAGCTCTGTACAGGAGCCCCAACACACAGCTCCGTACACGAACCCCAACACACAGCTCTGTACAGGAGCCCCAACACACAGCTCTGTACATGAACGCCAACACACAGCTCCGTACACGAATGCCAACACACAGCTCCGTACACGAACCCCAACTCACAGCTCTGTACATGAACGCCAACACACAGCTCTGTACACGAACCCCAACACACAGCTCTGTACAGGAGCCCCAACACACAGCTCCGTACACGAACGCCAACACACAGCTCCGTACACGAACCCCAACACACAGCTCTGTACACGAACGCCAACACACAGCTCTGTACACGAACGCCAACACACAGCTCCGTACGGGAGCCCCAACACACAGCTCCGTACATGAGCCCCAGCACACAGCTCTGTACACGAACCCCAACACACAGCTCTGTACATGGATGCCAGAGCTCTCGGGGGTGACAACGCTCACCTCTGTACAGAGGCTCTCGGGGGTGACAACGCTCACCTCTGTACAGCAGCTCTCGGGGGTGACAACGCTCACCTCTGTACAGAGGCTCTCGGGGGTGACAACGCTCACCTCTGTACAGCAGTTCTCGGGGGTGACAACGCTCACCTCTGTACAGAGGCTCTCGGGGGTGACAACGCTCACCTCTGTACAGCAGCTCTCGGGGGTGACAACGCTCACCTCTGTACAGCAGCTCTCGGGGGTGACAACGCTCACCTCTGTACAGCAGCTCTTGGGGGTGACAACGCTCACCTCTGTACAGCAGCTCTCGGGGGTGACAACGCTCACCTCTGTACAGAGGCTCTCGGGGGTGACAACGCTCACCTCTGTACAGCAGTTCTCGGGGGTGACAACGCTCACCTCTGTACAGAGGCTCTCGGGGGTGACAACGCTCACCTCTGTACAGCAGCTCTCGGGGGTGACAACGCTCACCTCTGTACAGCAGCTCTTGGGGGTGACAACGCTCACCTCTGTACAGCAGCTCTCGGGGGTGACAACGCTCACCTCTGTACAGCAGCTCTCGGGGGTGACAACGCTCACCTCTGTACAGCAGCTCTCGGGGGTGACAACGCTCACCTCTGTACAGAGGCTCTCGGGGGTGACAACGCTCACCTCTGTACAGCAGCTCTCGGGGGTGACAACGCTCACTTCTGTACAGAGGCTCTCGGGGGTGACAACGCTCACCTCTGTACAGAGGCTCTCGGGGGTGACAACGCTCACTTCTGTACACGCTACTCACCTGGTTATCCTCCCTTTCTCCCCGCGACAGGTGATCGCAGAGCGAGTCTCCTGCTCGTCCTCTGGTCCCTCTCCTGGCTCGACGCGGGAGCGGCTCGGCCGTGTTCTCAAAGTCTCGGCCCGGTTCCCTTCCTGCCGGCTCCCTCGGTCCCGAGCTGTGGACTGATTCTGCCAGAACAGCCTGCTCGTGTCCCACGGAAACGCCCGACGCGCAAAGCCGAGGAGCGGCGCAAGATTTCGGGATCCGGGGACGAGGACGAAGGCGTTTATGACCCGGGGGAGCAGCGCTCGCGCGGACCAGGTGATGTCACTGATAGTCGTGCTCGAGGCTCGGCACCTGGCTCGCAGGTGTGTCCTCGCGGTGGCTCCGTGCGTGGAGAGCCCTGGCGCGCGCAGTGGGGGTTCCGGCTGGGTCCCGCCCCAGTCCCACACTCGCTGGTGGGAGGCGGAGATGCCCAGAGCTGATTTACCTTCACTGTTCAGGTGAACATGTTTGCAGCGCAGCGTTTTCAATCGCCCGTTAATAACTGCGGAGCTGGCGCGTAATCGACTCCAGGTCTGGTGCGTGTGCGCTCGAGGAGTGACCCGCGCCGAGTCTGCAGCTCCAGCGCGCGGGAAAGGTTGCTCGTGCGGCGGTTATTCCCACTCGTGAACATCCAGCTGTTTCCCGCAGGAGCCGTGTCTGCACAGCTTGTTCCACCCTCCCGCCACCCTCTGTGCAGAGAGCTGCTGTTCACAACGCAACCCAGCGTTTCTCTGTCGAGCCCTGTAGACCGACACCCCCGGCCAACCGCACAGCCAGGATCCGGCTCGCCTCTGCGACGTGTCCGGGCTGGAGAGACTCTGCTCAGACTCCAGTCCCCTGAGGGAGAGGAGCGTCTGTCTGACCTGTTCCACCGGCGTGTCTGTGCGAACGCGGGCTGTAAAAGTGGGCGTGTGACGTGACTGCTAAAGGTGAGTTTCAAGCCTGCCTGGCGCTGTCAGACACCAAACGAGACATCTTCTTATAAGCGTGATGAACATCTTCTATTGCTCATGCGATATACAAGCGGAGCAGCATGAACTCGAACATATACATATATAAAGTATATGTATAAACTCGTACATATACTGACAGACTTCTTTAATCAACGAAATGGACATTACTGTAGAATATTAAATTACTGCACGTAGTTATTTCAACAATATGAATGTAAGAGTATTTACTTCAAATCTGAATATTCTCAAAGAGAGAAATGGGACTCTGCCTGGTGGTCTGAGCTCATCTCTCGTCTTTCTGCTGAGCTCGTTACGGTTTGGGGAGCCTCAGTCCGAGGGACGCACAGAGAAGCCCACCACAACTGGCCCTCCTTCCCGGGACGTGGGGGCTGGTGCCGCGTGGCTGGGTGGCTGAAACACGACACTCAGGTCAGACAGACATTTCAGGCTTCGTGTTTATCGTCATGCCGACCGGAGCCCAGGGAAATCCTTACTTGCGCGTTTCCCCAAGTAACACACCACAGCATCAGTTGTTGGAGACGAGAACGCGAGACAGCGAGTGGAGAGTGGCAGCAGTGTGCGCCACCTCGCGGTGGGCAGCAGCCCACAGCCTATGGATCAGCAGCAGAGTCCCGACAAGACGGCCCGGGGCTTTAAACCTGTTAACCCTGGAGTGACCCCGCCCCGCTGGTACCGAAGACACCGGCATCAGCAGCCAGAAGCAGAGCACACTCGCTAAAGGCACAGAGAATATCAGGGCGGAACATGAAACCCTGCAACTGAGCTCCGGAGGTGCTGCCTTTAGAGCTGTCCAGTGTGCATTGGGAACATCGTGTACAAGCCGAGTGTAAAGAGAGCAGCGAGCCGAGACGGGCAGGCTGGAGGAACTGGGTCCCACGATTTCTCAAAATGAACAAACAGACACCGATACAGCGGGCACAAGTAACAACTGGAGGAAGAGCAGGAAAATCTGAGAGCAGGTGGCTCTACTGTACACAGAGAGGGGTGGGAGGGGGGAACAAGCTGCTCAGCCACGTAGGTGCAGCCGATACCCTGGCATCTCTCCAGACACAGCTGGATGAGCTCCTGCAGCTAGGACAGGAGGCTCTACTGCACACAGAGGGTGGTGGGAGGTGGGAACAAGTTGCCCAGCCATGTTGTTGAAGCCGATACCCTGGCTTCTCTCTAGACACAGCTGGATGAGCTCCTCCAGTCAGGACAGGAGGCTCTACTGTACACAGAGGGGGGTGGGAGAGGGGAACATATTCTTTCCAGACACAGCTGGATGAGGTCCTCCAGTCAGGACAGGAGGCTCTACTGTACACAGAGGGGGGTGGGAGAGGGGAACATATTCTCTCCAGACACAGCTGGATGAGGTCCTCCAGCCAGGACAGGAGGCTCTACTTTACACACTGTACGTGCACAGAGGGTGGTGGGAGGTGGGAACAAGTTGCCCAGCCATGTTGTTGAAGCCGATACCCTGGCTTCTCTCCAGACACAGCTGGCTGAGCTCGTGGGATTAATTAGCTAAAGCAAACAAATGATCTTCTTTAGCTCAGCTGGTAAGACCTGGGTTCGAGCCCATGCAGTGAGGCACGAACTAGGGTGGGAGCGGCGAGGGCACAAGCCCTTGAACCCGAATCCGTTACAATAACAAAAGGACAGACAATGAAATGTGGGCATTTCGAAGTCGTAATTCTGAGATACAAAGTCGCAATTGCGAGATACCATAGCGCGTTTTTTTTTACTCCCTGGCGGAACCGGGCTTCCATATTATCAGAAGAGCTGCGGGTGTAGCCTGATAAAGCGAACTTGAGCAAACAATCGTATATTGAAATTCCTGTTACAAGAAATGTTATATTGTCAATAAAGTGATCTCATATCTTATCCGTGTCAACCTTGTACACTGTGCCACTTAAAAACATCCTGGTTCTCTTTCACGTTGACGAGTGTGCTTTGCACAAAAAGAGCAACAGGGGTCTTGTTGTTCGTAAAGTTGCAAATTCAAGCCTTTTTGAACACGTGGCTCGACTGACGGGTCGAATCTTTACAAGGCCCTTGGTGCGCGTGTTTATTGAAGAAGGAGACAGTGAGAAACTGATCGCTTCTGATTTTTAAAACAGGACACCGCTGTGAAGTATTAAGACGTGCCTGTTAAAGCCGCTTTGTTAGAATATACGATTGTTTGCTAAAGTTCGCTTTTTCAGGCTACAATCGCAGCTCGTCTGATAAGGGTATGATATTAGAGAGAAATGTAATCTTCCTGTTCACACAAACGAACATAAGATACTGGTATTACATGCAAAATCCAGCGCCGCCCTCCACCTGGGCAAACAGAGGAACACAATTGCAGACTGTTCCTCTCGCACCAGTAGCACGCATGAGCTCGGCAGACGGGGTCACTGGAGGTCAAGGTCGCCGTGCATGGTCACGTGATCACCGGAAAACACAAGGCGCTGTATCTCGGGACCGAAAACAGTACAAACGCAGCACTAACGAAACAGGGGGTTTCATCGTTTTTAAGGGGCGCTAAATTCACGGAGATAATTACTTGTACTGGCCTCATCAGCTTAACCCAGCAGCCATATCACCCTGCAACTCACCACTGGTAGCCTACTGAAGTTCAGCAGGTGTGAGCCTGGCCAGGACCTGGATGGGAGACCTCCTGGGAAAAACTAAGGTTGCTGCTGGAAGAGGTATTAGTGGGGCCAGCAGGGGGTGCTCACCTGCGGTCTGTGTGGGTCCTAATGCCCCAGTATAGTGACGGGGACAGTATACTGTAAACAGGTGCTGTCCTTCAGATGAGATGTAAAACTGAGGTCCTGACTCTCTGTGGTCATTAAAAATCCCAGGGTGTTTCTCAAAAAGAGTAGGGGTGTAACCCTGGTGTCCTGGCCAAATTTCCCATTGGCCTTTATCAAGCATGGCCTCCTAATAATCCCCCTTTCTGAACTGGCTTCATCACTCTGCTCTCCTCCCCACTGAGGGCTGAGTGTTCTGGTGCAGTATGGCTACTGTGGTGGAGGGGATCCCAATTACCAGTAAAGTGCTTTGAGTGGGGTGTCCAGAAAAGTGCTATATAAGTGTAAGCAATTATTATAAAGTCCCACCTCTCCAGTGTGTTCATTAGTGGAGCGGGTGCAAATGGCGTTCTCTGATTGGTCTTCACAGGAATCAATCAAGTCACTTCCGGGAATAGAAACAATCCTCACACGCATGCGTACATGAAACAGCGCCACAGCGGTGAAACAGGTGCCATCTTGGCTCTGCACAATAGAGTTCTCCACGTTCTGTTAGAGTAGGGGTACGGAGCCAAAATGGCGGACTCAGGGGTTGCAGTTTCAAACTTGGTGGTTTTGTTATGCTTTGCAGTGACTGATATGGCGTTCTGATTTCAGACACGGTTTTTTTGTAAATAAACCAAGAGTTTGCAATACAACACGTACAAGAAGGTTCGGAATGGAGGGCTGGAGCCCGGTGGTGGCTTCGGACGAAGAGCGGTCCAGTTCGGATGGAGAGGACGTGGTCCCGCCGGAGGCTCCGCATCGGGAGTCCGGAGCGGAGGCGGCCGGGTTCGGGTTCGCCGGACTGGGGGACGGGGTGCGGCTCGGCGCGGCCGGTGCGGCCGCAGACCCGGGACTGCGGTACCTGCATGTGCTCTGGGATCCGAACCGGGCCGAGCCCGAGCCCGAGCCCTGCAGCCCCCGCCGGCCCGGGAAGCTGGGAGTCTGCCGCCTGAGGCGCCACGGGAGAGCGCAGCGCGCCGCGCCGCTGGGGAGAGAGACGCACGGTACCGGTTCTGGCTCGTATCGCCTAGCGGGCTCTCCGCAGCGTAGAGCAGCGCGGCCCGCACCGCCTGTATAGCGCCTTTCCCCGCGGGGACGCAGGCCGACCGCCGTGCGGGTCAGTCCCTGCTCTCAGGCCCAGGGAGGAGTGAGCCGGGTCTCTAGCGACCGAGAGACCAGCCCGGAGTAACGGGTCGTGTCCCACTTGGTCACCTTACGGGACAGTGCAGAGCGCCCCCTGCTGGTGGAGTCAGCGCTGTCATGTCTGGTGCCCAGCAGAGCTTGTGTAGTGTCAGTTGTGTCAGGAGAGTCGCTTGTGTTGGTTGTGTGAGTGTCAGGAGTGTCGTTCTGTTGTGTCAGTACTGTCCGTTGTGTTAGTGTCAGGGCTGTCGGTTGTGAAAGTCAGGGGATTCAGGAGTGTTGGTTGTCTCAGGAGTGTCGGTTGTGTTAGTGTCAGGGGATTCAGGAGTGTAGGTTGTCTCAGGAGTGTCGGTTGTGTTAGTGTCAGGGGATTCAGAAGTGTTGGTTGTGTCCTCTGATTCTCTCTCTCTGTGTTCAGCTGGGAAGAGGCTGAGAGAGGCAGCCAATAGCAATGACATTGACACAGGTAAGCTCACACTTGACCCCTGACCTCACCACTCTACCCCACCCCAACCTCACCCCTTGACCCCTGACCTCACCGCTGTACCCCACCCCAGCCTCACCCCTTGTCCCTTGACCCCTGACCTAAACCACTGTACACTGTGTTGTGGTTGTCTAGTACTGTGTATATAGCAATGTGCTGTGTTGTGGTTGTGTAGTGCTATGTAGTAGTAGTGCTCTGTGTTGTGTGGTGCGTTGTGTGTTGTGTACAGTGTAGATCTGTGTCGTGTAGTACTGTGTGTTTGCTGTGTTGTAATGTTTTCTCCATGTGGGCCTGTGTGCTGTGTGCTGTGTTGTGTGCTGTGTTGTGTAGTACTGTGTGGGTGCTGTGTTGTAATGTTTACTCCATGCGGGCCTGTGTGCTGTGTGCTGTTTTGTAGTCTTAGTATCCGTCTACAGTGTAGTGTAGTTTTGTGTGTATAGCAGTGTGCTGTGTTGTGGTTGTGTAGTTCCTTGTAAGTTGTGGAGCTCTGTGTTGTGTGGTGTGTTGTGTCTTCTGTACAGTGTAGATCTGTGTTGTGTGTTGTGTAGCGCTGTGTGTGTGTAGTAATGTTTTCTCCGTGCGGGCCTGTGTGCCGGCAGTGCGGCGCCTCCTGGAGGATGACGCTGACCCCTGCGCCGCGGACGACAAGGGCCGCACCGCCCTGCACTTCGCCTCCTGCAACGGCAACGAGAGCATCGGTGAGCGAGGCGGAGGCACAGCTGGAGGTCTGAGGGGGAGGCGCTGCGGGGGGTGTGAGGGGGAGGCGCAGCGGGGGGTCTGAGCGGGAGGCGCTGCGGGGGGTCTGAGGGGGAGGCGCAGCGGGAGGTCTGAGGGGGAGGCGCTGCGGGGGGTGTGAGGGGGAGGCGCAGCGGGAGGTGTGAGGGGGAGGCGCAGCGGGGGGTCTGAGGGGGAGGCGCAGCGGGAGGTCTGAGCGGGAGGTCTGAGCGGGAGGTGCTGCGGGGGGTCTGAGGGGGAGGCGCAGCGGGAGGTCTGAGCGGGAGGCGCAGCGGGAGGTCTGAGCGGGAGGTCTGAGCGGGAGGCGCAGTGGGGGGTCTGAGGGGGAGGCGCAGCGGGAGGTCTGAGCGGGAGGTCTGAGCGGGAGGCGCTGCGGGGGGTGTGAGGGGGAGGCACAGCGGGAGGTCTGAGCGGGAGGCGCTGCGGGGGGTCTGAGCGGGAGGCGCAAAGGAGGGGACAGCTGGGATCTGCCGCCTGAGGCGCCACGGGAGAGCGCAGCGCAACGCGCCGCTGGGAGAGGGACGTACGGTACCGGTTCTGGCTCGTATCGCCTAGCGGGCTGTCCGCAGCGTAGAGCAGCGCGGCCTGCACTGCCTGTATAGCGCCTTTCACCGCGGGGACGCAGGCCGAGCGTCGGGGGGAGGCGCAGCGGGAGGTCTGAGTGGGAGGCGCTGCGGGAGGTCTGAGTGGGAGCCGGCCATTCGCTAACGTCTGCTGCCTCTCTGTCTCCCCCGACAGTGCAGCTGCTCCTGAGCTCCGGAGCTGACCCCAACCAGAGAGACGGGCTGGGAAACACACCACTGCACCTGGGTGAGGGGGAGATGGATTGGACCACCGGCGAGGGTGGGGGGGGAGGGTTGACAGCTGAGAGAGGCTAACTGGTCTGTCTGTCTGCAGCTGCCTGTACGAACCACGTGCCTGTGATCACCACACTGCTGAGAGGAGGTGAGAGGCTGGGGACTGGGGGAGACTGAGGGGGAGACTGACTGGTGGAGAGACTGGGAGGGACTGGGGGAGACTGGTGGAGAGACTGGGAGAGACTGGGAGGGACTGGAGAGGGGACTGGGGGACAGACTGGGAGACACTGGGGGAGAGAGCACTCTCCGAGTCCCGGGGCTGCTGGGAGCTGACCAGTGGGGCTGGGTGTGTTCAGGCGCCCGTGTGGACGCACTGGACCGCGCTGGGAGGACTCCACTGCACCTGGCCAAGTCCAAACTGAACATCCTGCAGGAGGGGGAGTCGCACAGCCTGGAGACGCTGCGCGGGGAGGTCACTCAGGTAACTGACACACCTGGACACCGATACACCTGAACACCAGTACACCTGGACACTGACACACTCCTGGACACCCACACACCTGAACACTGACGCACTCCTGGACACTGACGCACTCCTGGACACCGACACTCCTGGACACCAACACACACCTGGACACCAATACACCTGGAGACTGACTCATACCTGGACACTGACACACCTGTACAGTCACACACCTAGACACTGACACACGTGCACATGAGAGACCCAGGTGAGTGACTGACTCTCGCTGTGTGGGTGGCAGATTATCCAGATGTTGCGAGAGTACCTGAACCGTGTGGGACAGCATGAGCAGAGACAGAGGCTGGAGCACATCTGTACACAGCTGCAGAACACCAGCACCAAGGCACAGGTGAGAGCAGGCAGGCCTGGACACCCTGACGCAGCCTGGCCAGAGACACTGGACACAGACAGACCTGGCTGTCCAGAGAGGACAGGCTCAGTGTGCGGTGGGGGGTGAGGGGGTGTCTGGGCTGTGTGCGGTGGGGGGGATGAGGGTCAGTTCTTACAGTGGAGAAAGGAGGGGTGCTGGGGTTGTGATGCCCCTGTCTTTCTGTGTGCTGCAGGTGGACGAGGTGACGGACCTGCTGGCCAGCTTCACATCGCTCAGCCTACAGATGCAGAGCCTGAGCGAGAGGTAGATCATCTTGCACGCAGCGCCCCCTGCTGCTCCGTGCTGAGAGAGACTGGACTGTCTTCCAGGGAGACCTCAGGCCCTCGGGAGGCCACACCAGCACATGCACACTCACACCAGCACGTGCGCACTGGCACACTCACACCAGCACTTGGGCGCTCGCACAATCACACCAGCACGTGCACGCTCGCACACTCACACCAGCACGTGCACGCTCGCACCAGCACGTGCGCACTGGCACACTCACACCAGCACTTGGGCGCTCGCATACTCACACCAGCAAGTGCACGCTCGCACACTCACACCAGCACTTGCACGTGTGCACTGGCACACTCACTCCAGCACGTGCGCACTCGCACTAGCACACTCTCACCAGCACGTGCACGCTCGCACACTCACACCAGCACAAGCACGCTCGCACGCGCACACCAGCACATGCACACTCACAAACCCACACCTGCATGTGCATGCTCGCACACACCTGCATACTTTCACCAGCACGTGCACACTCACACACACACTCACACCTGCACACTCTCACCAGCATGTGCACGGTCGCACACCTGCACACTGTACCTACACACTCACACACTCACCTGCACACTCTCTGCGAGGTACTCCTGCAGCACTCTGGGGAATACACACTGATCAGAGTGTCTCCTGGGGATCAGGAAGCCCCCTACAAGCAGAGGAGCAGCGCTGCTCTCCAGGAACATGACTGGGGATCTGTGCAGGACACAGTTAAGTGCTGTAGCGCCCCCTGTGATCAGCAGCTCCACTCCTACTGCGTCTGTGTGCCTCTGGGGTCTGCAGACCTGTCTGTGAAGGCTGTGTTGTAGTTGTAATGTACCCAGGCTCTCCGCTGGGCCAGAGTGACAATAAAGAATCACAGCTGGTGTCAGTCTGGCTCTCTGCTTGTGCTTGTGTGGGGTCTGGGTGGGGGTTGGGCAGTTACACACTACATGGCCTTCATCAAGCCTGTAGAGCCATCTATGTGAAGCCTGCATGTTCTCTCATGTCCCAGAGACATGGTGACTGTGTGAACTCCTCTGTGGAGTCTGTCTCCTCTCTCTCCTGTCCTGCGTGAGGTCTGTGTCTCCTCTCTCTCCTGTCCTGTGTGGAGTGTATCTCTCCTCTCTCTCCTGTCCTGTGTGAGGTCTGTGTCTCCTCTCTCCTGTCCTGGCTGGGGTCTGTTTCTCTTCTGTCCTGTGTGAGTTCTGTGTGTCCTCTTTCTCCTGTCCTGTGTGAGGTCTGTGTCTCTCCTGTCCTGTCTGGGGTCTGTCTCTTCTCTCTCCCGACCTGTGTGAGGTCTATGTCTCCTCTCTCTTGTCCTGTCTGGGGTCTGTGTCTCCTCTCTCTCCCGTCTCCAGTCTGATGTCTGTGTCGGTGTCTAGGTTCTGATGAACCTGCAGTTCAGGGGCTCGATCACATGACTAAGAGCTCAGCTCAGCAGGTTTGGGGTCCCGGAGTACCCCTGCACCAAAAGGTGACAGACACCCCGCTCCCTGCTGCCCCCTGCTGTTACTGGAGCTGAGGCCGGTTCCGACGGGTCCCGGTTCTGCCGCACGGACGGAGCCCACTCTGGTGACGTGCACAAATTAGCCCTCGCCGGCTGTGCGCGTCCGAACCGGGTCAGCCTGTGAGAGCGGCCGGGCCCGGGCTCGTCTCCGAGCGGAGCGGCAGCAGGGCTCCGCCCGCCCGCCCGTCCGTCTCCTCTCCTCCCCGCCCTGTTCTCTGTTGTTGTTTTGGAAAGAAAAAGATGGCGGCGACCGAGTCAGCGGAGTAGCCATTTCACGGATCTTTGCGAAGGTACCGGGCGACGCTGTGTATTCCTCCCCTCTCCCGACCCCTCCTCGCAAGGTGACTCTCCTGCGAGGACCCCCAGCCGGCGCTGGCTGGAGTTCGCTCGGGCGGTCGAAGCCAGCGGGCCTGCTGCGGGCCCGCAGCCTCGGGCTCGAGTAGGAAGTCCTCCCGGGAGGGTGCGCTCGCACCCGGTCACGGCCGGTGCTGCAACCGGGGTGGGGTCCGGGGGGAGTGCTGGGTGATTGATGCGGCGAAGGGGAGAGGGGGTGTGTTTCTTGTGTGTGTGGGTGTTTTTGAAGAGCTCAGGCGGGAAAGAGGAACGATGAGAGTGGGAGACGATTTTATCGCGAAGAGCAGTCCAGCGGCCGCGGATCGTGATCCCGGTCCGGCGCACCGGGTCGGAAACGGCTGGTTCTGTATCGGGACCTGGACGGACCGCGCTGCGTTTCACAAGGAATTGCTGGCATTACTAATCCGGTTGGATAGCGGTGCCGTGTGCCGGCCCGGGTGAGCTGGTGAGAGGCTGCAATATCGTGCTTGTCCCCTTGTCTCACGCACCAACCTTTACATGCAAAATACGGGTGAATAAGCTGTCAATCCATTTAAAAAAAAAGCTTTCATAGCGATGATTAGGGCAACAGCCTGCGTTGACGGCGATATTCCTGCTCTGCGGAGCTTCTCCCTCTGCTCAGCCCGTCCCGGACTTCTCAATCCCGGAATCCTTCCCGACCCTTTCCCGAACAATCCCAGAGAGTCGGGGCTTCACCCAGACGCCCTCCCCCACCACTCTCCGTGTAGAGACCCGTCTCCCTCTGGCAGGGTTGACTTCGTCAGCGGCCTGGGCCGGAACCGGGCCGAGCCCTCTGACCAGACCCGGCCTGGTGAGCCCGGCTTCTCCCCTCACTGCTCTCTGGAGAGCAGGCATCAGCTGCCCAGCTCCAGGAACAAGAACACAGGTTATTGATCAGGCGTGTGGGCCTGCCAGCTGTCTCCTGACAGCACTGCTGGGCATCTTGTTCCACACCCCCACCACCCTTTGTGTGAAGAAGTGCCTCCTGTTCTCCAGTTGCAGTGACCCCTGTCATAAGTCCTTGCTCTCCCCGCTGCAGTCATCTTACTGACATGAGGATATCCCGTAGGTCTGTAGCTGTATCCTTCTGTCTCACTGACTCCAGTGTGTCCGTGTGTCTGTCAGTGCTGACAGCAGAGAGAGACAGACAGGCTGCTGTATCCTTCTGTCTCACTGACTCCAGCGTGTCCGTGTGTCTGTCAGTGCTGACAGCAGAGAGAGACAGACAGGCTGCTGGATCCCGCTGTCTCACTGACTCCAGTGTGTTTCTAGCCCCCAGACGGAGCCGGACAGAGGGAGGGTCTTGTGACCAGGTGGACACTGAGTGACGGTCAGACAGACTGGTGCTCGGTGTCTCGGAGTCATGTCATACGAGGAGATCAAGAAGAAGGGAGTGCTGGGTAACTGTCTCTCTGAATTCATTTCTGTGATGTGTACCAGTAGGAGTGTGTGTATTAACCCCTCTCTCTCTCAGTGCAGTGTCAGTGTACAGTAGTGTGCAGGAGGAGTGTGTATATTAACCCCTCTCAGTGCAGTGTCAGTGTACAGTAGTGTGCAGGAGGAGTGTGTGTATTAACCCCTCTCTCTCAGTGCAGTGTCAGTGTACAGTAGTGTGCAGGAGGAGTGTGTGTATTAACCCCTCTCTCTCTCTCAGTGCAGTGTCAGTGTACAGTAGTGTGCAGGAGCAGTGTGTGTATTAACCCCTCTCTCTCAGTGCAGTGTCAGTGTACAGTAGTGTGCAGGAGGAGTGTGTGTATTAACCCCTCTCTCTCTCAGTGCAGTGTCAGTGTACAGTAGTGTGCAGGAGGAGTGTGTGTATTAACCCCTCTCTCTCAGTGCAGTGTCAGTGTACAGTAGTGTGCAGGAGGAGTGTGTGTATTAACCTCTCTCTCTCAGTGCAGTGTCAGTGTACAGTAGTGTGCAGGAGGAGTGTGTGTATTAACCCCTCTCTCTCAGTGCAGTGTCAGTGTACAGTAGTGTGCAGGAGGAGTGTGTGTATTAACCCCCCTCTCAGTGCAGTGTCAGTGTACAGTAGTGTGCAGGAGGAGTGTGTGTATTAACCCCTCTCTCTCAGTGCAGTGTCAGTGTACAGTAGTGTGCAGGAGGAGTGTGTGTATTAACCTCTCTCTCTCAGTGCAGTGTCAGTGTACAGTAGTGTGCAGGAGGAGTGTGTGTATTAACCCCTCTCTCTCTCAGTGCAGTGTCAGTGTACAGTAGTGTGCAGGAGGAGTGTGTGTATTAACCCCTCTCTCTCTCAGTGCAGTGTCAGTGTACAGTAGTGTGCAGGAGGAGTGTGTGTATTAACCCCTCTCTCTCTCAGTGCAGTGTCAGTGTACAGTAGTGTGCAGGAGGAGTGTGTGTATTAACCTCTCTCTCCGGGTCAGAGGTGTCAGTGCTGGAGGGGGGTGTGGAGGAGATGGGGCTGGTTGCTGGCCG
The DNA here is from genome assembly GCF_055471065.1 of Atractosteus spatula. Classification (NCBI taxonomy): domain Eukaryota; kingdom Metazoa; phylum Chordata; class Actinopteri; order Semionotiformes; family Lepisosteidae; genus Atractosteus; species Atractosteus spatula. The sequence continues at coordinate 322,379 of NC_142718.1, forward strand.
CAGTCAGAGGGAGAAGAAACGCTCCTACAAGGACCTGCTGCGGGAGGAGGAGGAGATCGCTGCTCAAGTCCGCAAGTCCTCCAAGAAACGACCCAAGGTACCGCACTGCCTTTGCCCTTAGTGAACATGGCTGCGTTTTAGCTTCACACTGCCCACGTTAGAAATGGCTGCCACTGCTCCTGTGTAGCTGTGTGTGTGACCTAATGACCCCTGTATGTCTGCCCTCCTCTCCTCTCGTTCAGTGGATGCGGGATTTCCTGTCATTCCCTCTTCCCTCTCTCCCTGTCAGGACTCGGAGCTGTACCTGCTGGGGGGAGACCCGCACAGGAAGAAGAAGAAGCACTCGAGTGAGGAGTACTACTACAGGGGTGAGAGGATGACAATCTGATCCGCTCCGGGTCTCACCGTGTACTCAGTCAGACTCCTGTTCCACAGCAGTGCGATCCGCTCCGGGTCTCACCGTGTACTCAATCAGACTCCTGTTCCACAGCAGTGCGATCCGCTCCGGGTCTTACCGTGTACTCAATCAGACTCCTGTTCCACAGCAGTGCGATCCGCTCCGGGTCTTACCGTGCTGTTAGTGTCAGTCGTCCCACACTGGTCCAGCCCTGTGTGTGCGGTATTGGGCTCGGTTCTGGCTCGCGGCCCGGCCCGGCCCGGCCTCAGTACTGACCTCTCTGTCCTCTGCAGACCCCCCCTCGCCGGGCGGCCTCCCGCCCAAGAAGAAGCGGAAGCTGGAGCGCGCCCCCCCGCCGCCCCCCCACCCCACGGACACGGCGATGGGGCTCCTGCAGGCCATCACCTCCCCGCTGGCCACCGGCGCCCAGCCCTCGAACCCTGGGCCCGCGCCCCACCACCACTCCAGCAAGGACCGGCGGCGGTCGGGGGGCGAGGGGGGGCGGCCGCACCCCGGCTCCCACCCACACCGCCCCCCCCCCTCCTCCTCCAAGAAGCACAAGTCAGCCCTGCTGGGCCCCGGCGCCCCCGAGCCCCCCCTCACCCTGCGCGAGGCCGACGGGCTCAAGATGAAGCTCATCCTGTCCCCCAAGGAAAAGGGGGAGTCGGGCGGGGGGGGCGAGGGGTTCAGCTACCCCTCGCCGCTGTCCTCCTCTTCCTCGCCCCTGCCCTCGGGGGTGCCGCTGAAGAAGGCCAGTCGCAAGCCGGGGGGCGCGGTCTTGCTCTCCAAGGCGCCCCGGAAGAAGCTGCACCCCAAGGACCCGCTGCCCATCGTGGTCAAGGAGGTGGAGGTGGAAGGTGGGGAGTCCCACGTGTCCCCCTTTCTCTCTCGCACTGCTCCCCTTTCTCAGCTGTCTCACTCAGTGTACTTTAGTGTGTATTAACCCCTCTCTCTCTCAGTGCAGTGTCAGTGTACAGTAGTGTGCAGGAGGAGTGTGTGTATTAACCCCTCTCTCTCTCAGTGCAGTGTCAGTGTACAGTAGTGTGCAGGAGGAGTGTGTGTATTAGCCCCTCTCTCTCTCAGTGCAGTGTCAGTGTACAGTAGTGTGCAGGAGCAGTGTGTGTATTAACCCCTCTCTCTCAGTGCAGTGTCAGTGTACAGTAGTGTGCAGGAGGAGTGTGTGTATTAACCCCTCTCTCTCTCAGTGCAGTGTCAGTGTACAGTAGTGTGCAGGAGGAGTGTGTGTATTAACCCCTCTCTCTCTCTCAGTGCAGTGTCAGTGTACAGTAGTGTGCAGGAGGAGTGTGTGTATTAACCCCTCTCTCTCTCAGTGCAGTGTCAGTGTACAGTAGTGTGCAGGAGGAGTGTGTGTATTAACCCCTCTCTCAGTGCAGTGTCAGTGTACAGTAGTGTGCAGGAGGAGTGTGTGTATTAACCCCTCTCTCTCAGTGCAGTGTCAGTGTACAGTAGTGTGCAGGAGGAGTGTGTGTATTAACCCCTCTCTCTCTCTCAGTGCAGTGTCAGTGTACAGTGGTGTGCAGGAGGAGTGTGTATATTAACCCCTCTCTCTCTCAGTGCAGTGTCAGTGTACAGTAGTGTGCAGGAGGAGTGTGTGTATTAACCCCTCTCTCTCTCAGTGCAGTGTCAGTGTACAGTAGTGTGCAGGAGGAGTGTGTGTATTAACCCCTCTCTCTCTCAGTGCAGTGTCAGTGTACAGTAGTGTGCAGGAGGAGTGTGTGTATTAACCCCTCTCTCTCTCAGTGCAGTGTCAGTGTACAGTAGTGTGCAGGAGGAGTGTGTGTATTAACCCCTCTCTCTCTCAGTGCAGTGTCAGTGTACAGTAGTGTGCAGGAGGAGTGTGTGTATTAACCCCTCTCTCTCAGTGTCAGTGTACAGTAGTGTGCAGGAGGAGTGTGTGTATTAACCCCTCTCTCTCTCAGGGCAGTGTCAGTGTACAGTAGTGTGCAGGAGGAGTGTGTGTATTAACCCCTCTCTCTCAGTGCAGTGTCAGTGTACAGTAGTGTGTGTATTAACCCCTCTCTCTCTCAGTGCAGTGTCAGTGTACAGTAGTGTGCAGGTGGAGTGTGTGTATTAACCCCTCTCTCTCAGTGCAGTGTCAGTGTACAGTAGTGTGCAGGAGGAGTGTGTGTATTGACCCCCCTCTCTCAGTGCAGTGTCAGTGTACAGTAGTGTGCAGGAGGAGTGTGTGTATTAACCCCTCTCTCTCTCTCAGTGCAGTGTCAGTGTACAGTAGTGTGCAGGAGCAGTGTGTGTATTAACCCCTCTCTCTCTCAGTGCAGTGTCAGTGTACAGTAGTGTGCAGGAGGAGTGTGTGTATTAACCCCTCTCTCTCAGTGCAGTGTCAGTGTACAGTAGTGTGCAGGAGCAGTGTGTGTATTAACCCCTCTCTCTCTCAGTGCAGTGTCAGTGTACAGTAGTGTGCAGGAGGAGTGTGTGTATTAACCCCTCTCTCTCTCAGTGCAGTGTCAGTGTACAGTAGTGTGCAGGAGGAGTGTGTGTATTAACCCCTCTCTCTCTCAGTGCAGTGTCAGTGTACAGTAGTGTGCAGGAGGAGTGTGTGTATTAACCCCTCTCTCTCAGTGTCAGTGTACAGTAGTGTGCAGGAGGAGTGTGTGTATTAACCCCTCTCTCTCTCAGGGCAGTGTCAGTGTACAGTAGTGTGCAGGAGGAGTGTGTGTATTAACCCCTCTCTCTCAGTGCAGTGTCAGTGTACAGTAGTGTGTGTATTAACCCCTCTCTCTCTCAGTGCAGTGTCAGTGTACAGTAGTGTGCAGGTGGAGTGTGTGTATTAACCCCTCTCTCTCAGTGCAGTGTCAGTGTACAGTAGTGTGCAGGAGGAGTGTGTGTATTGACCCCCCTCTCTCAGTGCAGTGTCAGTGTACAGTAGTGTGCAGGAGGAGTGTGTGTATTAACCCCTCTCTCTCTCTCAGTGCAGTGTCAGTGTACAGTAGTGTGCAGGAGCAGTGTGTGTATTAACCCCTCTCTCTCTCAGTGCAGTGTCAGTGTACAGTAGTGTGCAGGAGGAGTGTGTGTATTAACCCCTCTCTCTCAGTGCAGTGTCAGTGTACAGTAGTGTGCAGGAGCAGTGTGTGTATTAACCCCTCTCTCTCTCAGTGCAGTGTCAGTGTACAGTAGTGTGCAGGAGGAGTGTGTGTATTAACCCCTCTCTCTCTCTCAGTGCTGTGTCAGTGTACAGTAGTGTGCAGGAGGAGTGTGTGTATTAACCTCTCTCTCTCAGTGCAGTGTCAGTGTACAGTAGTGTGCAGGAGCAGTGTGTATATTAACCCCCCTCTCTCTCAGTGCAGTGTCAGTGTACAGTAGTGTGTGTATTAACCCCTTCTCTCTCTCTCAGGGCGTCTGGCCCCAGGGCTGTGTGGGGGGCCCCTGCGGGGGGCGGACTCCTCCTCCTCGGGGGCGGAGCTGGAGGCGGGGGAGCTGGTGATTGACGACTCGTACCGTGAGGTGCAGAAGAAGAAGAAGAAGTCGAAGAAGAGCAAGAAGAAGAAGGAGAGGGAGCGAGAGCGTCACCGCGGCGACAAGAAGCACAGCAAGTCCAGCAAGAGGAGCGCAGAGGGGGGGCCGAGCGCCGGGGCTGCAGGTTCGACTGGGGAGACTGGGGCTCACTGGGGGAGACTGGGGCTCACTAGGAGAGACTGGTGGAGACTGGGGCACACTGGGAGAGACTGGGAGAAACTGGGGCTCTGTGGGGGAGACTGGGGCTCACTAGGAGAGACTGGGGCTCTGTGGGGGAGACTGGGAAAGACTGGGGCTCACTAGGAGAGACTGGGGGAGGCTGGGGCTCTGTGGGGGAGACTGGGAGAGACTGGGGCTCACTAGGAGAGACTGGGGGAGGCTGGGGCTCTGTGGGGGAGACTGGGGGAGGCTGGGGCTCTGTGGGGGAGACTGGGAGAGACTGGGGCTCACTGGGAGAGACTGGGGGAGACTGGGGCTCTGTGGAGGAGACTGGGGCTCGCTGGGAGAGACTGGGGGAGACTGGGGCTCTGTGGAGGAGACTGGGGCTCACTAGGAGAGACTGGGGGAGACTGGGGCTCTGTGGAGGAGACTGGGGCTCACTGGGAGAGACTGATGGAGACTGGGACTCACTGGGAGAGACGGGGAGACTGGGGTCTGTGGGAGGATTATATCCGAGTCCGTGAGACCTGCTGTGGGTGACTAAGACGCTGGCAGGGTCGAGCTGAGACACAGACACAGTGGAGTGCAGACCAACAGCTGGGCTGCTGTCTCCCACAGGGTCCACCACTGTCCTGCTGACCCCCGCTGAGCTGGCACGGGGCCACGCCCACACGCACAGCTCGGCCAACCACAGCTCAGGGCCGGCCCCCGGGGGCGGGGCATACGGGGGTGTGGTCTCGGGGGGCGGGGCCTACGCGATGAGCCCGCCCGCCGTGGTGCATCACCACTCCAGCAGCGAATCGCAGAGCGAGAAGAAGAAGAAGGAGGGGCGAGACCGGGAGAAGGCGGAGAAGGAGAAGGTGGGCTCTGATTGCTGTTGTCAGTGTGTGAACGTCCCGGGAAAGCTCCTCCCCGCAGTCCGGCCCGAGACCGGCCGAGCGGTCGGGTGTCCGACCCCCAGCTGCTTACAGTCAGAACCAGCTCGGCCCAGAGCTCCGCTCCGGGACTCCGCAGGGTCTCGGTGGACAGGACTGGAGAACTGGGTCTGGGGAGGTCTTGACCCGGTCCAGAACTCCTGTCCGGGACTCTGCAGGGTCTCGGTGGACAGGACTGGAGAACTGGGTCTGGGGAGGTCTTGACCCGGTCCAGAACTCCACCCTGGTACTCTGACGGTGCTGTGCTGGGAGATTCGTGTGGAAAGAGCAGTGTTCTGACGGGCCGCCAGGCCACAAGTCCCGGGTTCGGGCTGTCACACACACTCCTCTCCTTGTCTGCTCTCCCTCTGCAGCCCAAGAAGAAGAACATGACGGCGTACCAGGTGTTCTGTAAGGAGTATCGGGTCAACATCACCTCAGAGCATCCGGGCCTGGGTCAGTGCGTCTGTGTGTCTGCAGTGAGACTGTGTGCTGTTCTGGTGCTACACATCCGGGCCTGGGTCAGTGTGTCTGTGTGTCTGCAGTGAGACTGTGTGCTGTTCTGGTGCTACACATCCGGGCCTGGGTCAGTGTGTCTGTGTGAGGCTGTGTGTGACTGGGGAGTTTTATTCTGTCTGAGAGGCTGTGTGTGACTGGGGAGTTTTATTCTGTCTGAGAGGCTGTGTGTGACTGGGGAGTTTTATTCTGTCTGTGTGAGGCTGTGTGTGACTGGGGAGTTTTATTCTGTCTGTGAGGCTGTGTGTGACTGGGGAGTTTTATTCTGTCTGTGTGAGGCTGTGTGTGACTGGGGAGTTTTATTCTGTCTGTGAGGCTGTGTGTGACTGGGGAGTTTTATTCTGTCTGTGAGGCTGTGTGTGACTGGGGGAGTTTTATTCTGTCTGTGTGAGGCTGTGTGTGACTGGGGAGTTTTATTCTGTCTGTGAGGCTGTGTGTGACTGGGGAGTTTTATTCTGTCTGTGAGGCTGTGTGTGACTGGGGAGTTTTATTCTGTCTGTGAGGCTGTGTGTGACTGGGGGAGTTTTATTCTGTCTGTGTGAGGCTGTGTGTGACTGGGGAGTTTTATTCTGTCTGTGAGGCTGTGTGTGACTGGGGAGTTTTATTCTGTCTGAGAGGCTGTGTGTGACTGGGGAGTTTTATTCTGTCTGAGAGGCTGTGTGTGACTGGGGGAGTTTTATTCTGTCTGTGTGAGGCTGTGTGTGACTGGGGGAGTTTTATTCTGTCTGTGTGAGGCTGTGTGTGACTGTGGAGTTTTATTCTGTCTGAGAGGCTGTGTGTGACTGGGGAGTTTTATTCTGTCTGTGAGGCTGTGTGTGACTGTGGAGTTTTATTCTGTCTGAGAGGCTGTGTGTGACTGGGGAGTTTTATTCTGTCTGTGTGAGGCTGTGTGTGACTGGGGGAGTTTTATTCTGTCTGTGAGAGGCTGTGTGTGACTGGGGAGTTTTATTCTGTCTGTGTGAGGCTGTGTGTGACTGGGGGAGTTTTATTCTGTCTGTGAGAGGCTGTGTGTGACTGGGGGAGTTTTATTCTGTCTGTGAGAGGCTGTGTGTGACTGGGGAGTTTTATTCTGTCTGAGAGGCTGTGTGTGACTGGGGAGTTTTATTCTGTCTGTGTGAGGCTGTGTGTGACTGGGGGAGTTTTATTCTGTCTGAGAGGCTGTGTGTGACTGGGGGAGTTTTATTCTGTCTGTGAGGCTGTGTGTGACTGGGGGAGTTTTATTCTGTCTGTGAGGCTGTGTGTGACTGGGGAGTTTTATTCTGTCTGTGAGGCTGTGTGTGACTGGGGAGTTTTATTCTGTCTGTGAGGCTGTGTGTGACTGGGGAGTTTTATTCTGTCTGTGAGGCTGTGTGTGACTGGGGGAGTTTTATTCTGTCTGTGAGGCTGTGTGTGACTGGGGGAGTTTTATTCTGTCTGTGAGGCTGTGTGTGACTGGGGAGTTTTATTCTGTCTGAGAGGCTGTGTGTGACTGGGGAGTTTTATTCTGTCTGTGAGAGGCTGTGTGTGACTGGGGAGTTTTATTCTGTCTGTGAGGCTGTGTGTGACTGGGGAGTTTTATTCTGTCTGAGAGGCTGTGTGTGACTGGGGAGTTTTATTCTGTCTGTGTGAGGCTGTGTGTGACTGGGGAGTTTTATTCTGTCTGTGAGGCTGTGTGTGACTGGGGAGTTTTATTCTGTCTGTGAGGCTGTGTGTGACTGGGGAGTTTTATTCTGTCTGTGAGGCTGTGTGTGACTGGGGAGTTTTATTCTGTCTGTGAGAGGCTGTGTGTGACTGGGGAGTTTTATTCTGTCTGTGTGAGGCTGTGTGTGACTGTGGAGTTTTATTCTGTCTGAGAGGCTGTGTGTGACTGGGGAGTTTTATTCTGTCTGTGAGGCTGTGTGTGACTGGGGGAGTTTTATTCTGTCTGTGAGGCTGTGTGTGACTGGGGGAGTTTTATTCTGTCTGTGAGGCTGTGTGTGACTGGGGAGTTTTATTCTGTCTGTGAGGCTGTGTGTGACTGGGGAGTTTTATTCTGTCTGTGAGGCTGTGTGTGACTGGGGGAGTTTTATTCTGTCTGAGAGGCTGTGTGTGACTGGGGAGTTTTATTCTGTCTGTGAGGCTGTGTGTGACTGGGGAGTTTTATTCTGTCTGTGAGGCTGTGTGTGACTGGGGAGTTTTATTCTGCCTGCAGTGTTCGGAGAGCTGAGCCGGAAGCTGGCGGAGGTGTGGAAACAGCTGCCGGAAAAAGACAAACTGGTGAGCTCCTTGTCTGTCTGTCCTCACTTCACGTCTCTCCCTGCGGCTGCAGCGCCGCTCACCTGTCTCTCTCTGTGTCAGTAGGTGTGGCGACAGAAGGCTCAGTATCTGCAGCACAAGCAGAACAAGGCTGAGGCCACAACAGTGAAGCGGAAGAGCTCCTCCAGCGAGCCGGGCAAGAGCAAAGGTACCAGAGACGACACCTGTACCTGCAGGCGTTACCTGTTACCAGTGTAGTGTCAGTGTCCAGTACAGTGCAGGAGGAGTGTGTGTATTAACCCCTCTCTCTCTCAGTGCAGTGTCAGTGTACAGTAGTGTGCAGGAGGGGTGTGTGTATTAACCCCTCTCTCTCTCAGTGCAGTGTCAGTGTACAGTAGTGTGCAGGAGGAGTGTGTGTATTAACCCCTCTCTCAGTGCAGTGTCAGTGTCCAGTACAGTGCAGGAGGAGTGTGTGTATTAACCCCTCTCTCTCTCAGTGCAGTGTCAGTGTACAGTAGTGTGCAGGAGGAGTGTGTGTATTAACCCCTCTCTCTCTCAGGGCAGTGTCAGTGTACAGTAGTGTGCAGGAGGAGTGTGTGTATTAACCCCTCTCTCTCAGTGCAGTGTCAGTGTACAGTAGTGTGCAGGAGGAGTGTGTGTATTAACCCCTCTCTCTCTCAGTGCAGTGTCAGTGTACAGTAGTGTGCAGGAGGAGTGTGTGTATTAACCCCTCTCTCTCAGTGCAGTGTCAGTGTACAGTAGTGTGCAGAAGGAGTGTGTGTATTAACCCCTCTCTCTCTCAGTGCAGTGTCAGTGTACAGTAGTGTGCAGGAGGAGTGTGTGTATTAACCCCTCTCTCTCAGTGCAGTGTCAGTGTACAGTAGTGTGCAGGAGGAGTGTGTGTATTAACCCCTCTCTCTCTCAGTGCAGTGTCAGTGTACAGTAGTGTGCAGGAGGAGTGTGTGTATTAACCCCTCTCTCTCTCAGTGCAGTGTCAGTGTACAGTAGTGTACAGGAGGAGTGTGTGTATTAACCCCTCTCTCTCAGTGTAGTGTCAGTGTACAGTAGTGTGCAGGAGGAGTGTGTGTATTAACCCCTCTCTCTCTCAGTGCAGTGTCAGTGTACAGTAGTGTGCAGGAGGAGTGTGTGTATTAACCCCTCTCTCTCTCAGTGCAGTGTCAGTGTCCAGTACAGTGCAGGAGGAGTGTGTGTATTAACCCCTCTCTCTCAGTGCAGTGTCAGTGTACAGTAGTGTGCAGGAGGAGTGTGTGTATTAACCCCTCTCTCTCTCAGTGCAGTGTCAGTGTACAGTAGTGTGCAGGAGGAGTGTGTGTATTAACCCCTCTCTCTCTCAGTGCAGTGTCAGTGTACAGTAGTGTGCAGGAGGAGTGTGTGTATTAACCCCTCTCTCTCTCAGTGCAGTGTCAGTGTCCAGTAGTGTGCAGGAGGAGTGTGTGTATTAACCCCTCTCTCTCTCAGTGCAGTGTCAGTGTACAGTAGTGTGCAGTAAGAGTGTGTGTATTAACCCCTCTCTCAGGGCAGTGTCAGTGTACAGTAGTGTGCAGGAGGAGTGTGTGTATTAACCCCTCTCTCTCTCTCAGTGCAGTGTCAGTGCACAGCAGTGTGCAGGAGGAGTGTGTGTATTAACCCCTCTCTCTCAGTGCAGTGTCAGTGTACAGTAGTGTGCAGGAGGAGTGTGTGTATTAACCCCTCTCTCTCTCAGTGCAGTGTCAGTGTACAGTAGTGTGCAGGAGGAGTGTGTGTATTAACCCTTCTCTCTCTCTCTCAGTGCAGTGTCAGTGTACAGTAGTGTGCAGGAGGGGTGTGTGTATTAACCCCTCTCTCTCTCGGTGCAGTGTCAGTGTACAGTAGTGTGCAGGAGGAGTGTGTGTATTAACCCCTCTCTCTCTCAGTGCAGTGTCAGTGTACAGTAGTGTGCAGGAGGAGTGTGTGTATTAACCCCTCTCTCTCAGTGCAGTGTCAGTGTACAGTAGTGTGCAGGAGGAGTGTGTGTATTAACCCCTCTCTCTCTCAGTGCAGTGTCAGTGTACAGTAGTGTGCAGGAGGGGTGTGTGTATTAACCCCTCTCTCTCAGGGCAGTGTCAGTGTACAGTAGTGTGCAGGAGGAGTGTGTGTATTAACCCTTCTCTCTCTCTCTCAGTGCAGTGTCAGTGTACAGTAGTGTGCAGGAGTGTGTGTATTAACCCCTCTCTCTCAGGGTCAGTGCGGAGTGTGTCCTCTCCCTGCCGGAAGTCTCCCTCGGGGTCCGTGGCTGTGCCTCTGTCTCCAGCTCGTGCTCCAGAGGTCGACCCCATCGACGCTGCTGCCCACCTGCAGCTCCTGGGAGAATCGCTCAGCCTGATTGGACACCGGCTGCAGGAGACCGAGGTCAGAGCCCCCTCACAACAGCTCTTCAGTACAGTGCGAGTGTAGCACAGCTCTGTCCGCTGCTCTGTCCACTGCTCTGTCCGCTGCTCTGTCCACAGCACTGTCCACAGCACTGTCCTCAGCTCTGTCCACAGCACTGTCCACAGCACTGTCCACAGCACTGTCCTCAGCTCTGTCCATAGCACTATCCTCAGCTCTGTCCACAGCTCTGTCCTCAACTGTCCACAGCACTGTCCTGAACACTGTCCACAGCTGTGTGTTCAGTATCTGTGTGTCTCTATAGCTGTGAGTGGTGCTGAGTGATGTATTATTATATTATTATATTTTTATGTTTCCAGGGCATGGTGGCTGTGTCCGGCAGCCTGTCTGTCCTCCTGGACTCTATCCTCTGTGCTCTGGGGCCACTCACCTGTCTCACTGCCCAGGTCCCGGAGCTCAACTCCTGCCCTCGACACGTCCTGGTGAGTTCCCTAACCCAGCTGTCTGTCCTTCTTCCTCTCCTCAGGCTGCGCTCTGCCTGACGGCTGTCTCTCCGTCTCTCTGAGCTCTGATCTCTCTGTCTCTCTGAGCTCTGAGCTGTCTGACTGTCTATCTGAGAACTATCTCTGTCTCTCTGAGCTCTGATCTCTCCGTGTCTCTGTGTTTCTGTGTCTCTGAGCTCTGATCTCTCTGTGTTTCTGTGTCTCTGAGCTCTGATCTCTCTGTGTCTCTGTGTTTCTGTGTCTCTGAGCTCTGATCTCTCTGTGTCTCTGTGTCTCTGAGCTCTGATCTCTCTGTGTCTCTGAGCTCTGATCTCTCTGTGTCTCTGTCTGCCTGAGCTCTGATCTCTCTGTGTCTCTGAGCTCTGATCTCTCTGTGTCCCTGTGTCTCTGAGCTCTGATCTCTCTGTGTCTCTGTGTCTCTGAGCTCTGATCTCTCTGTGTCTCTGTGTCTCTGAGCTCTGATCTCTCTGTGTCTCTGTCTGCCTGAGCTCTGATCTCTCTCAATTCAGTTCAATTCAAGGTGCTTTATTAGCATGACTGATGGGATCAGTGTTGCCAAAGCAAATAAAAATAATAAAATTAACATGAAACAAAACAAAAAATAAAAGTAAAATAAAATCTACAGACATATTACAGACATTTACAACAGAGATATATCATAAAATATTTACATCTGCTGTAGACAGATGGAGCATGATTGGGAGAGACTCACTGTTCCTCAGGCTCTCTCTCCGTCTGTCTTGCTCTGCTGGGGTGTTGCTCTCTGTGTCGGACAGTGTTTTCACTCTCTCTGTCTCTCTCAGTCCAACACTCTGGACAACATCGCCTATGTCATGCCCGGACTGTGACGGCAGCCGCGGTGCCCAGCGGGCCTGAGTGGACTCGATCTGGGTCGCGAAGGAAGGAGTTGGCACGACGGGCACATGGCGGGAGTACCCAGAATCCACTGGGGCCTCTGGAAGAAGAGCCTCTGTTTTAATTCTGTTCTTAAAAAGTCTCTATTCGTTTGTTTTTTAATTAAAACTCTTTTAGTGAAGCTGTGCTTCCTGGTTCTTTCTGTTTTTGTTGGGGGTGACCTGTGACCCCCAGTTGTGTTCAGAGGTGTTTTATGGATGACCTGTGATCTCTGTCCCCTGTCAGTCTCGGGGCTGCGGGTTCGGGCCTGTCCCCTGTCAGTCTTGGGGCTGTGGGTTCGAGCCTGTCCCCTGTCAGTCTCATTCTGGGGGTTCGAGCCTGTCCCCTGTCAGTCTCGGGGCTGCGGGTTCGAGCCTGTCCCCTGTCAGTCTCTGCAGGCTCGTACCAGGCTCTCACAGGGCTGCAGGTCCAAGCTTGTTTGCAGGGAGATGGCCCTCCCTCCTGTGCAATTTGCCTTTGGGAATAAAAGTACAGTTTCCAGCCAGATGAGTTTCAATACAACTGAAGCAACTTGTTTGGGTCCCTGTGGTTGTTTCATAGACATGCTGAGGTGTGACACTGTGAGTGTTACTGCTGCATCACTGAGCTGCTGCCTCTTCTCCAGGCTCTATACTCACAGTACAGAGCTGAGCTGTGGCTGTGGAGTCTCCCACTGGGAGTGTTACTGCTGCATCACTGAGCTGCTGCCTCTTCTCCAGACAGTACAGAGCTGAGCTGTGTCTGTGGAGTCTCCCAGTGTGGGTTATAATGGTTTCTATATCTTGTGAGGGGTGTTTTTATTTAAGAGGAGTCCTTTCACAAGCTCAGACTGCAGTAGGTGTGTCTTTTTCAATGAGATGTTCCCTTCACTCCCGATATTGACAGTTTGGAGGGAGGAGAAGGCAGGGTGGCGTCCTCTGAACAAGTCTGGGCACCAGCAGCTGCCGTCTGCATGCATGGACTTACATTTCTCTTGTGGGGCAGCGAAACAGGTTCACCTGTAGAGACTCACCTGGATCACAACAAGACTAGGGGCTGAGCTATATTCACAGCGTCCTGACAGATGGACAAGTCCTCTACAGTCCTGGACCCCGGTGAGTCTCTGCTGTGTGACTGTCTCTCTCTACACTGGACTCTGGTGAGTCTCTCTGCTGTGTGACTGTCTCTCTCTACACTGGACCCTGGTGAGTCTCTCTGGTGTGTGACTGTCTCTCTCTACACTGGACTCTGGTGAGTCTCTCTGGTGTGTGACTGTCTCTCTCTACACTGGACCCCGGTGAGTCTCTGCTGTGTGACTGTCTCTCTCTACACTGGACTCTGGTGAGTCTGGTGTGTGACTGTCTCTCTCTACACTGGACTCTGGTGAGTCTCTCTGCTGTGTGACTGTCTCTCTCTACACTGGACTCTGGTGAGTCTCTCTGCTGTGTGACTGTCTCTCTACACTGGACTCTGGTGAGTCTCTCTGCTGTGTGACTGTCTCTCTCTACACTGGACTCTGGTGAGTCTCTGCTGTGTGACTGTCTCTCTCTACACTGGACCCCGGTGAGTCTCTGCTGTGTGACTGTCTCTCTCTACACTGGACTCTGGTGAGTCTCTCTGCTGTGTGACTGTCTCTCTACACTGGACCCTGGTGAGTCTCTCTGCTGTGTGACTGTCTCTCTCTACACTGGACTCTGGTGAGTCTCTCTGCTGTGTGACTGTCTCTCTCTACACTGGACCCTGGTGAGTCTCTCTGCTGTGTGACTGTCTCTCTACACTGGACTCTGGTGAGTCTCTCTGCTGTGTGACTGTCTCTCTCTACACTGGACTCTGGTGAGTCTCTCTGCTGTGTGACTGTCTCTCTACACTGGACTCTGGTGAGTCTGGTGTGTGACTGTCTCTCTCTACACTGGACTCTGGTGAGTCTCTCTGCTGTGTGACTGTCTCTCTCTACACTGGACTCTGGTGAGTCTCTCTGGTGTGTGACTGTCTCTCTCTATACTGGACTCTGGTGAGTCTCTCTGCTGTGTGACTGTCTCTCTCTATACTGGACTCTGGTGAGTCTCTCTGCTGTGTGACTGTCTCTCTACACTGGACCCTGGTGAGTCTCTCTGCTGTGTGACTGTCTCTCTCTACACTGGACTCTGGTGAGTCTCTCTGCTGTGTGACTGTCTCTCTCTATACTGGACTCTGGTGAGTCTCTCTGCTGTGTGACTGTCTCTCTCTACACTGGACTCTGGTGAGTCTCTCTGCTGTGTGACTGTCTCTCTCTACACTGGACTCTGGTGAGTCTCTCTGCTGTGTGACTGTCTCTCTCTACACTGGACTCTGGTGAGTCTCTCTGCTGTGTGACTGTCTCTCTCTACACTGGACCCTGGTGAGTCTCTCTGCTGTGTGACTGTCTCTCTCTACACTGGACTCTGGTGAGTCTGGTGTGTGACTGTCTCTCTCTACACTGGACTCTGGTGAGTCTCTCTGCTGTGTGACTGTCTCTCTCTACACTGGACCCTGGTGAGTCTCTCTGCTGTGTGACTGTCTCTCTCTACACTGGACTCTGGTGAGTCTCTGCTGTGTGACTGTCTCTCTCTACACTGGACCCTGGTGAGTCTCTCTGGTGTGTGACTGTCTCTCTCTACACTGGACTCTGGTGAGTCTCTCTGCTGTGTGACTGTCTCTCTCTACACTGGACTCTGGTGAGTCTCTCTGCTGTGTGACTGTCTCTCTCTACACTGGACCCTGGTGAGTCTCTCTGCTGTGTGACTGTCTCTCTCTACACTGGACTCTGGTGAGTCTCTCTGCTGTGTGACTGTCTCTCTCTACACTGGACCCTGGTGAGTCTCTCTGCTGTGTGACTGTCTCTCTCTACACTGGACTCTGGTGAGTCTCTCTGCTGTGTGACTGTCTCTCTCTACACTGGACTCTGGTGAGTCTCTCTGCTGTGTGACTGTCTCTCTACACTGGACTCTGGTGAGTCTCTCTGCTGTGTGACTGTCTCTCTACACTGGACCCTGGTGAGTCTCTCTGCTGTGTGACTGTCTCTCTCTATACTGGACTCTGGTGAGTCTCTCTGGTGTGTGACTGTCTCTCTCTACACTGGACCCTGGTGAGTCTCTGCTGTGTGACTGTCTCTCTCTATACTGGACCCTGGTGAGTCTGTCTCACTATACTGTGCACAGGACAGCACCTCTGGATCACTTTCGAAATTTCTGGGATAGAAACACAGCTCTGTGTTAATCAAACTAATGAAAATTCACAGTGAGGACTGTAGTGTGCATCTCTTTTCAGTCCCTGTTTCTGTTGAGAATCTATTCTGCACAGGACTTCCAAGAGTATCCTGATCAAAACACGTCTCAGGGTTTGTCTGAATTCAAGACCTGGGATGAAGGCATCCGGAGCCTGGAGCTGCTCTGGGTGTGAATATTGTAACAGAGGCTGACAGCTGTGTGATTTGTGCTCTATACCGATGCCTTCAGGGCGCTCTGGGCCTGTATTCAAACTCAGTCTGGCGTGAATCATGTCAGCATGACAGAACCTCACGCACTGGGCCCAGTGGGGCTCCTGCCTGACGTCTGCAGGGTCGCTCTGCCGAGCCCCGACTCTTCCTCCTGGTCCTGACTGCCCTGAGTCGAGCTCCCAGCTCCCAGAGAGCTAGTTTGTAACTGAGAGCAGTGGAATCTTGCGTCACAGGCTTGCTCAAGCACAGAGCGAGTCCGTGTGTGCCAAGGAAACGTGTTGTATGACGGTACAGCCATAAGAAGTCCAAGTGTCCAGGTGTCCAAGTGTCCAAGGCCCAGGGTGAAGCACTGCTGTCCACAGTATCTCACCAGCTGGGGTGACAGGGACTCTGTCACACTGGTCAAGGCGGAGAAGAGGCGCAGTTCCAGCAGTGAGCTTTATTGGGGTAACCCGCCGCGCTGAGGAGAGCCACAACCTGTCTCCTGCGGGGGTGCAGGCTGTCTGAGCCCCCCAACACTATGAGGGGCGAGCGGGGCTGCACTGCGAGGGAGAAGACGGGGCGCGAGGAGGGGTGTGAAAGCAGGTGAGCAGGAAGGCCCGGAGCTCCGTGCAGGGAGATGGGCGAGGTCAGGGCCTGACCCCTGGCCTGACGGCCGCCCCCTGCCCAGCGTGGGGGGCCCCGAGGTGATCCCACTGCCTCCGGGGAAGGTCAGTGGAGCCCAGACCTGCAGGGAGGGCGGGGGGGGGACCCTTGCCACTGAACCAGACACCCCAGTTTCACCCTGCTGGGGCTCCATACCCAGGACAGCTGCTCTCACTGGGGCGTCTGTCCGGACCCCTGGGGAATAAGCTGTGCTCTTTCTCCCGGACAGGTGCGGGAGTCCAGGCTGCAGGGACAGAGGAGGGACGGGCTGTTTCCCATGAGGCCCAGCGGCTCTCGGAGCTGAGGATCGTGCTGCTGGGGGAGAGAGTAGCTGGGAAGAGCTCAGCAGGAAACACCATCCTGGGCAGGAAGGAGTTTGTGAGCTGGAGAGGAACGGAGCAGAGCGTGAGGAGACAGGGGGAGGTGGCAGGGCAGCAGGTCACTGTGGTCGACACCCCAGGCTGGTATATTGTAGAGGAGGTTCAACAGAAGGTTGAACAGGAGGTCGTGCGCAGTGTGTCTCTCTGTCCCCCGGGACCCCACGCCATCCTCCTGGTCACTCCTCTCGGCTCGGTCACCGACAGGACATCAGCGAAGGAGCACCTGGAGCTCCTGGGCGAGACAGCGTGGAGACACACGCTGCTGCTGTTCACCTGGGGGGACAGGCTGGGAGACACAGCCCTGGAGCAGCACATCCAGACCGGAGGGCAGGACCTGCAGTGGCTCCTGCAGAAATGTGGGAACAGGTATCATGTTCTCAACAACCAGAACACGCAGGACAGCACTCAGGTCACTGAGCTGCTGGAGAAGATCGAGCAGCTGCTGGCGGAGAGTGGGGGCTCGTGCTATCACTCCGACAGGGAGACGGCTCCGGAGCTGGCGGAGGGGGGCCGCGCGCTGTGCGTGCCCAGGGAGACGGCGGGCCATTCCCGCAGGACAGAGGCTGTTTGGAGGCAGGGGATGCGCAGGCCTGTGTTGGTAATAAAGCAGGAATGGAGAGAAGACAGGGAGTGCTGGGTGATGGAAGAGACGCCAGCAGAGGAAGAAGAGGTGCTGGAGGAAGTGGGAAGGAAGAGGCAGAGGATGGAAACTCTCCCAGGAGAGGGGCTTCCTGCGGGTGAGTTTGTGTCGTCTCGCTCTGCTCCTCCTGTCCGGCTCTCCGACCGGACCGGAGCGGAGCGACGCCAGGGAGAGGGAGCTCTGCGGTCAGCCACTGGGGGACGGGGGCCTGTGTCTCTGGGTGAGTTTCAGTGGCACTGAGGACTGGCAGCCTCTGTTGCCCTGAGCTCAGCGGGGCTCGGGACACAGGGAGGCGCTAAATGAGATCAGACGAGCAGTCTGGACCCTCTGTTACAGGAGGAGCTCCAGCCCACACACAGCCCACTGGGGGGCACTGGGGTCCAGTGTACCTCTTCCCTGAACAGGTCGCCCTGATATCACCCTGCCAGCTGGGGCGTCTGTCCGGACCCCTGGGGAATAAGCTGTGCTCTTTTTCCCGGACAGGTGCGGGAGTCCAGGCTGCAGGGACAGAGGAGGGACGGGCTGTTTCCCATGAGGCCCAGCGGCTCTCGGAGCTGAGGATCGTGCTGCTGGGGGAGAGAGTAGCTGGGAAGAGCTCAGCAGGAAACACCATCCTGGGCAGGAAGGAGTTTGTGAGCTGTAGAGGAACGGAGCAGAGCGTGAGGAGACAGGGGGAGGTGGCAGGGCGGCAGGTCACTGTGGTCGACACCCCAGGCTGGTATATTGTAGAGGAGGTTCAACAGAAGGTTGAACAGGAGGTCGTGCGCAGTGTGTCTCTCTGTCCCCCGGGACCCCACGCCATCCTCCTGGTCACTCCTCTCGGCTCGGTCACCGACAGGACATCAGCGAAGGAGCACCTGGAGCTCCTGGGCGAGACAGCGTGGAGACACACGCTGCTGCTGTTCACCTGGGGGGACAGGCTGGGAGACACAGCCCTGGAGCAGCACATCCAGACTGGAGGGCAGGACCTGCAGTGGCTCCTGCAGAAATGTGGGAACAGGTATCATGTTCTCAACAACCAGAACACGCAGGACAGCACTCAGGTCACTGAGCTGCTGGAGAAGATCGAGCAGCTGCTGGCCGAGAACAGCAGAGAGGTCTTCCTGAATGAGGAGGTTCATCAGGAGGTAGAGAGGATGAGGTGCTGCGAAGAGGAGATGATCAGGAGGATGATGAAGGCACTGAAGCCACAGGAGAAAGAGGAAGAGAAGCCAGATCTGCCTGTCAGGAGGAGCAACAGCAGGGATGAGCACCTTTTCCGCACCGACACACTGTGAGTGTTACTGCTGCATCACTGAGCTGCTGCCTCTTCTCCAGGCTCTATACTCACAGTACAGAGCTGAGCTGTGGGTGTGGAGTCTCCCACTGGGAGTGTTACTGCTGCATCACTGAGCTGCTGCCTCTTCTCCAGGCTCTATACTCACAGTACAGAGCTGAGCTGTTGGTGTGGAGTCTCCCACTGGGAGTGTTACTGCTGTATCACTGAGCTGCTGCCTCTTCTCCAGGCTCTATACTCACAGTACAGAGCTGAGCTGTTGGTGTGGAGTCTCCCACTGGGAGTGTTACTGCTGTATCACTGAGCTGCTGCCTCTTCTCCAGGCTCTATACTCACAGTACAGAGCTGAGCTGTGGGTGTGGAGTCTCCCACTGGGAGTGTTACTGCTGCATCACTGAGCTGCTGCCTCTTCTCCAGGCTCTATACTCACAGTACAGTGGAGTCTCCCACTGAGAGCTTGTTGGTTTTTCACTGATTGAGTCCAGAGTGTCTCACAGTGCCGTTGTGCTGTTTTGCAGTGTGTGGAGCTGAGGTTCCAGGGAGAAGCCTTGAGAGACTCCAGTGAGAGGAGAACAGGACTTGGGCTGTAAAAACGTTGCTATGTGGTCACTCACACCACCAGCTGTCCGCTGGACTGGCTGCATTAACCTGCCTTATCTAGAACAGCTGTGTCGCCAGGGAATTGTAATAAAATCATTTCCCACTGTTACTCTGATAGTCTCTTTTGTTTGCATTTATTATTGCTAACTGTTTCTGTTACCGGACAGCCCTGGTTTAGAGAGACTATGAATGCCTTTTTACTGTCCTCTTCTTCAGCGTGTAGCATTTGTGTTTAGTACAGGGTGAGCGTGTCTGAACATTCGGAACTCGGACTCAGTCAGGAGGGGGAGAGGGGTGTCAAAGGGAAGTTAAATTGCATTGCTGTGTGACGTGTTATATAAGGATCCAGCTTCCTTCTTCCCTGGTTGAGAAGCACAGGAATTCGGTCTTCGGTTCAGCAGCGAGTGCGCTCTTTCGTTTTGTCCTTGTGCCTGGCACAGAGGAGCAACAGACAAGGCGCACACTAAAATACCGTGGGCACGCACATCCAAAAGTGAAGAAGGGGAATTCTACCGGTGAACTATAAAAAACCGAAGCGTGTAAACGGAGGCCCGGAGACGTGCGTTCTGGGAGGGCGTGTGGAGACAGACATTTCTATCTGCAGCGCAGGAGCTTCGTTTGCGCTCTGGAGACACAGGTAGCACTTTTAAAAGCATCATGTACATCGCACGGCGCAATTGTAAGAGAATAGAAAGTTTATTTTTATAAAACGTTATTGAAATAAGAATCCTGGAGCAGCGATAAAGCTGAGCTGTGAAACAGCAGAGACACGGGGCGACAGAAACTGTGCTTCTGACTCAGACTGTATCACCCAAACCCATCACAGAGGCTCTGACAGTCAGTCTGTTCCTCTCCGGGATTTAAACTGATCTCAATCAGACTCCCAGTGCGCAGCAGTCTGATCCACTCCAGGTGTGACAGTGCTGTCAGTCAGACTCCCAGTGCACAGCAGTCTGATCCACTCCAGGGTTTACAGTGCTGTCAGTCAGACTCCCAGTGCACAGCAGTCTGATCCACTCCAGGTGTGACAGTGCTGTCAGTCAGACTCCCAGTGCGCAGCAGTCTGATCCGCTCCAGGTGTGACAGTGCTGTCAGTCAGACTCCCAGTGCACAGCAGTCTGATCCACTCCAGGGTTTACAGTGCTGTCAGTCAGACTCCCAGTGCGCAGCAGTCTGATCCACTCCAGGTGTGACAGTGCTGTCAGTCAGACTCCCAGTGCGCAGCAGTCTGATCCGCTCCAGGTGTGACAGTGCTGTCAGTCAGACTCCCAGTGCGCAGCAGTCTGATCCACTCCAGGTGTGACAGTGCTGTCAGTCAGACTCCCAGTGCGCAGCAGTCTGATCCGCTCCAGGTGTGACAGTGCTGTCAGTCAGACTCCCAGTGCGCAGCAGTCTGATCCACTCCAGGTGTGACAGTGCTGTCAGTCAGACTCCCAGTGCACAGCAGTCTGATCCACTCCAGGGTTTACAGTGCTGTCAGTCAGACTCCCAGTGCACAGCAGTCTGATCCACTCCAGGTGTGACAGTGCTGTCAGTCAGACTCCCAGTGCGCAGCAGTCTGATCCGCTCCAGGTGTGACAGTGCTGTCAGTCAGACTCCCAGTGCACAGCAGTCTGATCCACTCCAGGGTTTACAGTGCTGTCAGTCAGACTCCCAGTGCGCAGCAGTCTGATCCACTCCAGGTGTGACAGTGCTGTCAGTCAGACTCCCAGTGCGCAGCAGTCTGATCCGCTCCAGGTGTGACAGTGCTGTCAGTCAGACTCCCAGTGCGCAGCAGTCTGATCCACTCCAGGTGTGACAGTGCTGTCAGTCAGACTCCCAGTGCGCAGCAGTCTGATCCGCTCCAGGTGTGACAGTGCTGTCAGTCAGACTCCCAGTGCGCAGCAGTCTGATCCACTCCAGGTGTGACAGTGCTGTCAGTCAGACTCCCAGTGCGCAGCAGTCTGATCCGCTCCAGGTGTGACAGTGCTGTCAGTCAGACTCCCAGTGCGCAGCAGTCTGATCCACTCCATTGTCAATCTGTGTGTGGGTGTCAGTGTCTATCAGTGTGTGCATTTGTGTATCAGTGTGTGTTTTTGTGTATCAGTGTCTATCATTCAGAAAAGAGGACGTGTATGTGTTTGTGTGTCAGTGTGTGCTGTTGAGTGTGTAGTTGCAGTATATCCCTTTGCTTCAGCGTGAGGTCTCAGTCTGTATCAGCTGTATGTTTGGGAAATGTTTTTTTGACTCCAGGAAAAACATCTCGATTCATGAAATCAGAAATGCTGCAGGGTTTGGGAAGAACAGAAAAGAGGCAGCAGAGACACCCAGGTTATCTGACACAACAGCACAGGTTTATTGAACTGGAGGGAGAGTCAGCTGGTGACATAGTTCATTAGTAACCATGGTAACATCAGGTCACTATGGCACCCCAGAGCCCTGCCTCCTCGCTCTCTCCCTGGACTGCTGGACAGCAGGCTGGACCGAGTGACCAGGCCCTCCTCACTCTCTCCTGCTGGACAGCAGGCTGGACCGAGTGACCAGAGCTGGGCTCAGAGGTGCTGAAGGGAGGGGGGCCGATGCTGGGGTCCTGGGGCCGAATCTCTCTGGGGACTGAGAGACAAGTCTGGGAGGAGGTTCCCTTCAGTCCTGGGACGGTGAGGTCAGGGTTCAGTGGGGGTGGAGGGATCGGTTGTCTGTCTGTCCCCTTGAGCTCTGCAGGGTCCCCGGTTTCTTGTGGCCCCAGCCTGTCCTCCAGTGTGTTTGTGGGTTCCTGCTGTGTGTGCTTACAGGCTGCAGCCCAGCTCCTGCAGGGTCACTGGACAGGAGACTCCAGGGAGTCCTGCAGTGGAGCAGTGGACAGCTCTGGACCGTGACTGAACCGGTAGTGGACTATTAGCATCATTACTGATCAGCACTGGACCAATAGTGTCATGACTGGACGATTAGTGTCACAAAGGACACTAGTGTCCCTGGAGCCTAGTGCTGGGCTAGCGCCAAGGAGCGGTGACTCAGCCTGAAGTAGTCAACCCCACCCTGCAGGGGGCGCTGTCACTTTTGGAATTCAGCACAGCAAACATGTAAAGTTACCACACCTAATTGCTTCATAGTTGTGTTTTATGTGGTTCAAATACCTGTATGTGTCCTGTACAGGGCGGTGCTGGTCACGGTGCTGTGGGTGAGCGGTCAGCAAGCAGGCCATTGATATCGACTGACTCTGCGCTTGGATTGTGTGATTGGGTTGGATTTTTAGCACATTGTTGGTTAAACACCAGTTTGAAGGTAAAATGGGAAGGTTCTAATAGGCATGGACTGTGCTGTTTTCTTTATTACTTTTCCATTTGTGTTTGCAGGTGTCAGGAGAAGAGTAAAGACACAGCTTCACTCGTTAGAGGTTCGTTAGAGATTTAGTGATTCAATTCTTTTGAGATCAAGCATCATGACGGAAGATCAATGAATCACTTTCTTTAGGTCACTAGTTAATTACGTCAGTAAGGTGGGAGAAAAGACAACAGCACAAGTCAAACTGGGGGAGCAGCACAGATTCTTCAGACTTCCAGACCACGACCTGCAGGTCAGTTCTCTACTTCTCCCTGTCTCCCTGTCTCTCCCTGTCTCTGCTGGAAGAGCTTCATCTACCAAGAAAATTAAAAGAAAAACCCGAGAACGAACAAAAATCTATTTTTCTGAAAAGATCAATATATAAATAAACTAGCATATAGTATATGCATAAAACAAAATACATATATCTTTCAGTAAATGTCTATCTGAGCCTCGGACTTGTCCCTCAGGCTGAGGAGGGGGGGAGTGGGCAGAGAGGGAGGCACCAGGGAGACGCAGGGAGGTGTCTAACTGCCTTTTCTATGTCTTGTTCTTTATTCAAACTGCATGTGACACACGATGGGGGGGGGGGGAGGCCAGGGAAAGTTTGGAGGCTTACGGAGGAAAGAGGAAGAGGAGGAGGGCTAGACAATGCCGAACTGGGCCAGCTCGTGCAGCTCCAGGTGACTGAAGGCCTCCCAGGGGCAGATGACGGTGATGTCTGAGAGAAGAGAGGAACAGCAGTGAGAATGAGAGGAGGCAGGGCAGTGCTAGACTGTAGATATTGTAGAAGAGTGTGATACCGTAGGGGAGTGTGATACTGTAGGGGAGTACTTTACTGTAGGAGCGTGTGATACTGTAGAAGAGTGCGATACTGTAGGGGAGTGTGATACTATAGGGGAGTACTTTACTGTAGGAACGTGTGATACTGTAGAAGAGTGCGATACTGTAGGGGAGTGTGATACTGCAGGAGAGTGTTGTACTGTAGGGGAGTGTGATACTGCAGGAGAGTGTGATAATGTAGGGAGTGTGATACTGCAGGAGAGTGTGATACTGTAAGAGAGTGTGGTACTGCAGGACAGTACTCTACTTCACTGTACTACAGAGCACTGCAGCGAGGTGTGTGGCGCTGTTGCAGAACCTGCTCTTCCACGATGCCTCTCAGGCACAGGTAGTGTTATGTGAACTGAGGCTACAGCACCCACTACAGGCCACCAGACGTAAGCACCCAGCCGAGTGTGTGTGCATGTGTGTCCCACAGGGGGGCAGCAGCGCGGGGCTCCATACCTGTTCCCAGGCCCTCCATTCCCGGGATGTCATCTCCGAACCTGCGGGACATGACACAGAGCAAAGGTCACCCCTCTGACACTCGTCACCTTGCTGTTGAACCAGCTCTCCCTGAAGACTCACCCTTTCACTCCCTTCTTGGGGGGCTTGCTCTTGAACTGGCGGGTCTGGCGCTGCTTGAATTTGGGGGGCCCCTTCTTGGGGGTGGAACCTGCATCCAAGGGTGCAGGAGCTGACAGGGCACTTCCTGCAGGGGGCTGTGCGTTCATCTCTACACACTGAGAGAGAAAGGGGTTAATACACACACTCTTACTGCACACTACTGTACACTGACACTGCACTGAGAGAGAGAGGGGTTAATACACACACTCCTCCTGCACACTACTGTACACTGACACTGCACTGAGAGAGAGGGGTTAATACACACACTCCTCCTGCACACTACTGTACACTGACACTGCACTGAGAGAGAGAGGGGTTAATACACACACTCCTCCTGCACACTACTGTACACTGACACTGCACTGAGAGAGAGAGGGGTTAATACACACACTCCTCCTGCACACTACTGTACACTGACACTGCACTGAGAGAGAGGGGTTAATACACACACTCCTCCTGCACACTACTGTACACTGACACTGCACTGAGAGAGAGAGGGGTTAATACACACACTCTTACTGCACACTACTGTACACTGACACTGCACTGAGAGAGAGAGAGAGGGGTTAATACACACACTCCTCCTGCACACTACTGTACACTGACACTGCACAGAGAGAGGGGTTAATACACACACTCCTCCTGCATACTACTGTACACTGACACTGCACTGAGAGAGAGAGGGGTTAATACACACACTCTTACTGCACACTACTGTACACTGACACTGCACTGAGAGAGAGAGAGAGAGGGGTTAATACACACACTCTTACTGCACACTACTGTACACTGACACTGCACTGAGAGAGAGGGGTTAATACACACACTCCTCCTGCACACTACTGTACACTGACACTGCACTGAGAGAGAGGGGTTAATACACACACTCCTCCTGCACTCTACTGTACACTGACACTGCACTGAGAGAGAGAGAGGGGTTAATACACACACTCCTCCTGCACACTACTGTACACTGACACTACACTGAGAGAGAGGGGTTAATACACACACTCCTCCTGCACACTACTGTACACTGACACTGCACTGAGAGAGAGAGAGGGGTTAATACACACACTCCTCCTGCACACTACTGTACACTGACACTACACTGAGAGAGAGGGGTTAATACACACACTCCTCCTGCACACTACTGTACACTGACACTACACTGAGAGAGAGGGGTTAATACACACACTCTTACTGCACACTACTGTACACTGACACTGCACTGAGAGAGAGAGAGAGGGGTTAATACACACACTCCTCCTGCACACTACTGTACACTGACACTGCACAGAGAGAGGGGTTAATACACACACTCCTCCTGCATACTACTGTACACTGACACTGCACTGAGAGAGAGAGGGGTTAATACACACACTCTTACTGCACACTACTGTACACTGACACTGCACTGAGAGAGAGAGAGAGGGGTTAATACACACACTCTTACTGCACACTACTGTACACTGACACTGCACTGAGAGAGAGGGGTTAATACACACACTCCTCCTGCACACTACTGTACACTGACACTGCACTGAGAGAGAGGGGTTAATACACACACTCCTCCTGCACTCTACTGTACACTGACACTGCACTGAGAGAGAGAGAGGGGTTAATACACACACTCCTCCTGCACACTACTGTACACTGACACTACACTGAGAGAGAGGGGTTAATACACACACTCCTCCTGCACACTACTGTACACTGACACTGCACTGAGAGAGAGAGAGGGGTTAATACACACACTCCTCCTGCACACTACTGTACACTGACACTACACTGAGAGAGAGGGGTTAATACACACACTCCTCCTGCACACTACTGTACACTGACACTACACTGAGAGAGAGGGGTTAATACACACACTCCCACACTATAATACAGACACTGCCCCTTCCCTCTCTTCCTGTCTCTTTCTCTGTCACACTCTTGTAATCCCTAAATTGATCTGGGATTAGCGGATGAGTGGCTCACATTCTCCTTCCCGGCTCTGACACAGATAGAGCCTCTTCCTGCTGCAATTAGCCTGGGAATCAGCAATTCGGGAATGAGCCAATCCCTTTGAATAACAAACAGCAGGCTGCTGGTGAAACTCTGTTTATGTCTCTCTTTATAACACATCATTGTGCATGGAGTCTGCCTCTGTCTCCCACTGAACCCCCTCTCTCTTTCAGATCCTCTCTCTCCCTCCTGATCCCTATTTCCATCCCCGACTCCCCTCCTAATTCGCAGTAGCTGTCCTCCCCCCTCGTCCTCGTTAAGCTCGTTAAGGCATTAAGAGCTGATCTTCGGGAGGGTGATGTAAGGGGACGAGTCGTCCCAGGGGGGATGGCCAGGGGTGGGGGGGGGCTGGTGTCGGGGCGTCCTGTGTCATCCTGTGGGCTGATGGCCCATCTCAGTGGGGTGAGCAGAGGGCTCCCCCTGCAGGCTGGACGCAGAGCGCCGCTCTGTCCCCTCGGATGTCCACTGAGCTGCTGAACCATCCAGCTCCGTCCAGCTGTAGCCCAGAGCAGAGCAGCCATCTCACTCTGATCATACAGCCCAGGCCAGGAGAGAGGGGTGTGGGCACCCACAGTCTCGGGGCGAGCGGGGTGACCCCAGATCTACAGTCTCGGGGCAAGCGGGCTCACCCCACGGGTCTCAGGTCCACAGGCTTGGGTGAGAGGGGTCACCTCACAGGTCTCAGGTCCACAGTCTCAGGGTGAGCAGGGTGACCCCAGATCTACAGTCTTGGGATGAGCGAGTGACCCCAGATCTACAGTCTTGGGATGAGCAGGTGACCCCAGATCTACAGTCTCGGGATGGGCGGGGTGACCCCAGATCTACAGTCTTGGGATGAGCGAGTGACCCCAGATCTACAGTCTCGGGATGGCAGGGTGACCCCAGATCTACAGTCTTGGGATGAGCGAGTGACCCCAGATCTACAGTCTCGGGATGGGCGGGGTGACCCCAGATCTACAGTCTTGGGATGGCAGGGTGACCCCAGATCTACAGTCTCGGGGTGAGGGACAGGGAGGGCAGACGAGGGGAGCTCTCAGACTCCTCACCTGACTGGCTCTGCGCTGTGCTGTGCTGCTGAGGTCCTCCAGGCGGCTCGGCTGCTTCTGATGGACGTCCCTCTGTGTTGGTCGCTGTTATCCCCGAGCCTGTCCCACGCCCCCTTTAAATACCCCTAATCCCCCCGCCCACGCACCCCCGCGCCCTCCCAATCACAGCGCTCCGCCTGGGGTCCTCAGGGGACGAGCTCAGCCCGGCGAGGAGGATCAGGGCAGGACGGAGCTCGCCTGTCCGCTGCATGTGTCCAGGGGCTGAGAGGAGAGGAGGAGGGAGGCAGGAGGCAGGAGCAGAAGTCTCGATTCTGCACTTTAATCTGCTGAGAGGAGAGGAGGAGAGGAGGAGGGAGGCAGGAGCAGAAGTCTGGATTCTGCACTTTAATCTGCTCAGGGTCTTAACGAGCTGCTAATGGGATCAGCCGCAGTTAGCGTGGGGCAGGTGAGCCGAGCTGTGGGCTTCTGTATTTACAGCTCCTAATCGACATGTGTGTGTGTGCGTGAGGGGATTCAGCCACTGCGCTGTGTGTGCGTCCGCAGGGGTCTGACTCAGAAAGCCCCGCGCACGCCACGGCCTGGGGAGTCCTCCAGCGGGTCAGGCGCTCTGCGGGCTGCGCGGGGCCACAGCCAGGGTCCCAGCTCAGTGCTGACCTCTGGGCTTTGCTCTGCTGTAGCTCAGTCCGGCTGGAGGGGCCTGAGCGACTGCAAGAGGGTTGTGCAGCCTGGTGAGGCCAAGCCTGCCGTGGGCTCAGCTCCTCCGTGAATCCTCCACACGCGTTGACTGATGGGTGAGCACAGCCAGACGAACACGGCCCCCTGGTGGCGAAACACAGGAATGACCCATTCTGGCTTTGTAGGACAAAGGGTGTCATTCCCAGGCCAGACCAGCAGAGGGAGGCATTAGATAAGACTTCCAGCTGGAAACGGTCTCTGTCTCTGTGATCTGCGCTTTTCTCTGGTCAATGTGGCTCAGTGGGAGCAGGGGGCTGATATGGCTTTTTTTACATCTGGACTGAAATAGTCCAGAGACTAAAGCCAGCACATAGAAACTGGACACAGACACTGGACACAGGCAGACCTGGCTGTCCAGAGAGGACAGGCTCAGTGACCACAGCCTGGCCAGAGACACTGGACACAGGCAGACCTGGCTGTCCAGAGAGGACAGGCTCAGTGACACAGCAAGGACACACAGGTGTTCACAGCCTGAGCGCTGAGCTCCTCTGGTCTCAAGCCGTTTCCAGTCGGTCACAGGAAGGAAACCTTTTCCAGGGTGAAGGAAGAGAAGCGGTAGCCCGAGGCCCCGCCCCCTGATGACCCCAGAGACCCCGCCCCCAGATGACCCCAGAGACCCCGCCCCCAGAGGCCCCAGTTCCCACACGCCTGCAGCTGATTGGTCCACGTGCACCTGCGGCTCTCAGCAGCACCTGTGCTCTTCCCAGCAGCTCTGAGAGCGGCCAGCCAGTCAGGCCACCCTGACCGGTCAGCTGACAGGCCTGCCGGCGCCTCTGGGGGGTTAAAGATCAGCATCTGAGCGCCACTCGCTAGACGCCGACACTGAGAGGCTGAGAGCGAGCAGAGACTCCTGTCTGCTTGACCGCCCGCCTAATCGTCCTGACCACCTGCCTGACCGCCCGCCTGATCGTCCTGACCGCCTGCCTGACCACCTGCCCGATCGTCCTGACCACCTGCCTAACAACCTGCCTGATCGTCCTGACCGCCTGCCTGACCGCCCACCCGATCGTCCTGACCGCCTGCCTGACCACCTGCCCGATCGTCCTGACCACCTGCCCGACCGCCCGCCCGATCATCCTGACCGCCTGCCTGACCACCTGCACGATCGTCCTGACTGCCTGCCTGACCGCCCGCCCGATCATCCTGACCGCCTGCCTGACCACCTGCCCGATCGTCCTGACTGCCTGCCTGACCGCCTGCCCAATCGTCCTGACCACCTGCCTGATCATCCTGACCACCTGCCCGACCGCCCGCCCAATCGTCCTGACCGCCTGCCTGACCGCCTGCCTGATTGTCCTGTCCGCCTGCCTGACCACCTGCCTGATCGTCCTGACCACCTGCCTGACCACCTGCCTGATCGTCCTGTCCGCCTGCCTGACCACCTGCCTGATCGTCCTGACCACCTGCCTGATCGTCCTGTCCGCCTGCCTGACCACCTGCCTGATCGTCCTGACCACCTGCCTGACCGCCTGCCTGACCGCCCGCCCGATCGTCTTGACCGCCCCAGCCATGCTGAGCCTCCCACTGCCTTGGCTGCTGCTGATCGCACTGTCCACCTCGGCCACTGACCCAGGTAACACTGACCACTGCTGCTCTCACTGTCCACCTGAGCCACTGACCCAGGTAACACTGACCACTGCTGCTCTCACTGTCCACCTGAGCCACTGACACAGGTAACACTGACCACTGCTGCTGCTCTCACTGTCCACCTGAGCCACTGACCCAGGTAACACTGACCACTGCTGCTCTCACTGTCCACCTGAGCCACTGACCCAGGTAACACTGACCACTGCTGCTGCTCTCACTCTCTCCAGACGGCGCCCCCGTCAGGCTGCGGGACGTCGGTGCAGCGCAGGCGTTCGTGGCGTCGGCGGAGGTCGTGGTCGTCGGGTTCTTCAAGGTGAGCGAGAGGAGTGGGGTGGGGGTGCCCCGAGTTCCTGCTGCAGGTCGCCCCGAGTTCACCAGACTGCGCCCAGGGTATTTATAGCTCCTCTCGAAGTTTGTTTTTCTCCTGACCGCTGTGGCCCAGCGGGACACAGGAAGTGTCTGTCGCGGTGGTTACGGAATGGGTGTCGGTCCCAGAATGCCGAGCCTTGGCCAGACTTCCTGCGGGGGGGCGAGCGGGCGGCACAGGAAGTGAGGGCGTGTAGAGGCTTGTGGGCTCTGGCACCAGCATCCCTTTGCTCTTCAAACCACAGTAAACAAGACAGGGAGAGAGAGAGACTGGAAGAGAGAGAGATAAAGAGACTGGGAGAGAGAGAGAGACAGGAAGAGTGAGAGACTGGGTGAGAGAGAGGGAGACTAGGAGATAGAGAGACTGAGGGAAAGAGAGATAGAGAGACTGGGAGACAGAGACAGAGGTGCACTTCCTACGGCACTGTGACAACTATTCTGGGATTAGAGAAACATTCTTCCCCAAATTAACAAATTTAATCCCAGAATTCCCACACCTGCCAGAATCACAACAGGTCCCAATCCTACTGGGAGAGGGAGGAGATGAACTGGCAGCCTAGTATGTGGTCTCCTGTCCCAACCTGAGGAACAGACAGTGAGCCCGTCTCTCAATAATAATAATACAGTGTGTGATCTCCTGTCCCAGCCTGAGGAACAGACAGTGAACCTGTATTTCAATAATAATAATACAGTGTGTGATCTCCTGTCCCAGCCTGAGGAACAGACAGTGAACCTGTATTTCAATAATAATAATACAGTGTGTGATCTCCTGTCCCAGCCTGAGGAACAGTGAGCCTGTCTCTCAATAATAATAATACAGTGTGTGATCTCCTGTCCCAGCCTGAGGAACAGTGAGCCTCTCTCTCAATAATAATAATAATACAGTGTGTGATCTCCTGTCCCAGCCTGAGGAACAGACAGTGAGCCTGTCTCTTAATAATAATAATACAGTGTGTGATCTCCTGTCCCAGCCTGAGGAACAGTGAGCCTGTCTCTCAATAATAATAATACAGTGTGTGATCTCCTGTCCCAGCCAGAGGAACAGTGAGCCTGTCTCTCAATAATAATAATACAGTGTGTGATCTCCTGTCCCAGCCTGAGGAACAGACAGTGAGTCTGTCTCTCAATAATAATAATAATAATAATACAGTGTGTGATCTCCTGTCCCAGCCTGAAGAACAGACAGTGAGCCTGTCTCTCAATAATAATAATACAGTGTGTGATCTCCTGTCCCAGCCTGAGGAACAGACAGTGAGCCTGTCTCTTAATAATAATAATACAGTGTGTGATCTCTTGTCCCAGCCTGAGGAACAGTGAGCCTGTCTCTCAATAATAATAATACAGTGTGTGATCTCCTGTCCCAGCCTGAGGAACAGACAGTGAGTCTGTCTCTCAATAATAATAATAATAATAATAATACAGTGTGTGATCTCCTGTCCCAGCCTGAGGAACAGACAGTGAGCCTGTCTCTCAATAATGCTCCATATGTTCATGTGTAAATGTCTTATATGATGTGTCTACTGTAAATGTCTGTAGACGTGTTTA
This sequence comes from Atractosteus spatula, assembly GCF_055471065.1. Classification (NCBI taxonomy): domain Eukaryota; kingdom Metazoa; phylum Chordata; class Actinopteri; order Semionotiformes; family Lepisosteidae; genus Atractosteus; species Atractosteus spatula. The sequence goes on from NC_142718.1 coordinate 352,850, forward strand.
TGTGAATTGTACTTGTTTTGCTGTGGGGACCCTGACTGACTCACTGGTCAGGCCAGTAAGGTAGGGTGAGCTGTCAGGGCGCCTCACTGTTCCTCTCTGCCTCAGGAGGACGGTGGCCAAGGATTCCAGGAGTTTCTGTCAGTAGCGTCGAGACTGCAGGCCCTGCCCTTCGCCCTCTGCAGCGAGCCAGAGGTCTGGCAGTTCTACAACATCACAGGAGACACCGTGTCCATCTTCAGACAGGTAACTCCGCAGGGACCTGTCACCCCCCGTCACACAACTGTCTCACACCTGTTACACCCCTGTCACACCCGTCTCACACCTGTCTCTCACCTGCAGTCAGTCTAGTAACATCCCAGAGCCCAGTAACCCTTCATCATCATCATCACTCCTGAACAGACCCTCAGTCTGTAACAACACGTCTGCACCTCTGTGTCCTGTGTCAGGGTGACAGTGGGGTTACAGACAGAGACTGGACACTTGAGCTGGAGAGAGGATAGAGTCACCCAGAGCCCCACACTGACACCCTTCATCATCATCATCACTCCTGAACAGACACTCAGTCTGTAACAACACGTCTGCACCTCTGTGTCCTGTGTCAGGGTGACAGTGGGGTTACAGACAGAGACTGGACACTGGAGCTGGAGAGAGGATAGAGTCACCCAGAGCCCCTCACTGACACCCTTCATCATCATCATCACTCCTGAACAGACACTCAGTCTGTAACAACACGTCTGCACCTTTGTGTCCTGCAGTGTACAAACAGTAAACAGAGTGTTTCCCCGCAGACAGACAGTCATCAGGAGAACCTGCAGCTCCAGGAAAGAATGAAGATCGACTCTGATGGTTTGACCAGGTTCATCCGCACCAACGAGCTCTACTACCTCACTGAGTACAATGACATGGTACAGCAGAGCACACCTGTCTGTCTGTCTGTCTGTCTGTCTCTGGTACAGCAGAGCACACCTGTCTGTCTGCCTGTCTCTGGTACAGCAGAGCACACCTGTCTGTCTCTGTGACTGTCTGTCTCTGTGACTGTCTGTCTCTGGTACAGCAGAGCACACCTGTCTGTCTCTGGTAAAGCAGAGCACACCTGTCTGTCTCTGTGTCTGTCTGTCTCTGGTACAGCAGAGCACACCTGTCTGCCTCTCTGTCTGTCTACCTGTTAGTCTCTCTCTCTCTCTCTCTCTCTCTCTCTCTCTCTCTCTCTCTCTCTCTGCCTGAGCTCCAGGTCTCACACCACACGCGGACTGACTCTGACTCTGGCCTGTCCTGCAGACAGCAGTGGGCCTGTTCAGCTCTGCGGTCAGAGCTCACCTGCTGCTCCTGGCGGACAAGCGCAGTGCCGGGTTTGCCCAGCTGAGGGAGCTCCTGAAGGCGCTGGCACCACAGTACAGAGGACAGGTCAGCCCTGCCCGTCGGACCGCACCGCCCTGGCGCTGTGCTGCGCTGAGCATGTCTGCCCAGCTCACTGGGTTTGAGCCGAGCTGGACAGCATCAATCTCGACTGGCCCGGCCAGCAGCTGGCCCATGATCTAGATGTACACTGGCTCCCAGCAGCACTGTGTGTGCTGTACTGCAGTGTGTTATAGTTTAGCTGTGCTATACTGTACTGCAGTGTGTTACAGTGTAGCTGTACTGTACTGCAGTGTGTTATAGTGTAGCTGTACTGTACTGTACTGCAGTGTGTTACAGTGTAGCTGTACTGTACTGCAGTGTGTTATAGTGTAGCTGTACTGTACTGTACTGCAGTGTGTTATAGTGTAGCTGTACTGTGCTGTACTGCAGTGTGTTATAGTGTAGCTGTGCTGTACTGCAGTGTGTTATAGTGTAGCTGTACTGTGCTGTGCTGCAGTGTGTTATAGTGTAGCTGTACTGTACTGTGCTGCAGTGTGTTATAGTGTAGCTGTACTGTACTGCAGTGTGTTACAGTGTAGCTGTACTGCAGTGTGTTATAGTGTAGCTGTACTGTACTGTACTGCAGTGTGTTACAGTGTAGCTGTGCTGCAGTGTGTTATAGTGTAGCTGTACTGTACTGCAGTGTGTTACAGTGTAGCTGTACTGTGCTGTGCTGCAGTGTGTTATAGTGTAGCTGTACTGTACTGTACTGCAGTGTGTTATAGTTTAGCTGTACTGTACTGCAGGGTGTTATAGTGTAGCTGTACTGTGCTGTGCTGCAGTGTGTTATAGTGTAGCTGTACTGTACTGTGCTGCAGTGTGTTATAGTGTAGCTGTACTGTGCTGTGCTGCAGTGTGTTATAGTGTAGCTGTACTGTACTGTGCTGCAGTGTGTTATAGTGTAGCTGTACTGTACTGCAGTGTGTTACAGTGTAGCTGTACTGCAGTGTGTTATAGTGTAGCTGTACTGTACTGTACTGCAGTGTGTTACAGTGTAGCTGTGCTGCAGTGTGTTATAGTGTAGCTGTACTGTACTGCAGTGTGTTACAGTGTAGCTGTACTGTACTGTGCTGCAGTGTGTTACAGTGTAACTGTACTGTACTGTGCTGCAGTGTGTTACAGTGTAGCTGTACTGCAGTGTGTTACAGTGTAGCTGTACTGTACTGTACTGCAGTGTGTTACAGTGTAGCTGTACTGTACTGCAGTGTGTTACAGTGTAGCTGTGCTGTACTGTACTGCAGTGTGTTACAGTGTAGCTGTGCTGTACTGCAGTGTGTTACAGTGTAGCTGTACTGTACTGTACTGCAGGGTGTTATAGTGTAGCTGTACTGTACTGTACTGCAGTGTGTTACAGTGTAGCTGTACTGTACTGCAGTGTGTTATAGTGTAGCTGTGCTGTACTGTACTGCAGTGTGTTACAGTGTAGCTGTACTATACTGTGCTGCAGTGTGTTATAGTGTAGCTGTACTATACTGTGCTGCAGTGTGTTATAGTGTAGCTGTACTGTACTGCAGGGTGTTATAGTGTAGCTGTACTGCAGTGTGTTACAGTGTAGCTGTACTGTACTGTGCTGCAGTGTGTTACAGTGTAGCTGTACTGTACTGCAGTGTGTTATAGTGTAGCTGTGCTGTACTGCAGTGTGTTATAGTGTAGCTGTACTGCAGTGTGTTACAGTGTAGCTGTACTGTACTGTGCTGCAGGGTGTTATAGTGTAGCTGTACTGTACTGCAGTGTGTTATAGTGTAGCTGTACTGTACTGTGCTGCAGGGTGTTATAGTGTAGCTGTGCTGTACTGCAGTGTGTTATAGTGTAGCTGTACTGTACTGTGCTGCAGTGTGTTATAGTGTAGCTGTGCTGCAGTGTGTTACAGTGTAGCTGTACTGCACTGTGTTATAGTGTAGCTGTGCTGTACTGCAGGGTGTTATAGTGTAGCTGTACTGCAGTGTGTTATAGTGTAGCTGTACTGTACTGCAGTGTGTTACAGTGTAGCTGTACTGTACTGTGCTGCAGTGTGTTATAGTGTAGCTGTACTGTACTGTGCTGCAGTGTGTTACAGTGTAGCTGTGCTGTACTGCAGTGTGTTACAGTGTAGCTGTACTGTACTGTGCTGCAGTGTGTTATAGTGTAGCTGTACTGTACTGCAGTGTGTTACAGTGTAGCTGTACTGTACTGTGCTGCAGTGTGTTACAGTGTAGCTGTACTGTACTGTACTGCAGTGTGTTACAGTGTAGCTGTACTGTACTGCACTGCAGTGTGTTATAGTGTAGCTGTACTGTACTGTACTGCAGTGTGTTACAGTGTAGCTGTACTGTACTGCAGTGTGTTACAGTGTAGCTGTACTGTACTGTACTGCAGTGTGTTACAGTGTAGCTGTGCTGTACTGTGCTGCAGTGTGTTATAGTGTAGCTGTACTGTACTGTACTGCAGTGTGTTACAGTGTAGCTGTACTGTACTGTGCTGCAGTGTGTTATAGTGTAGCTGTACTGTACTGTGCTGCAGTGTGTTATAGTGTAACTGTACTGTACTGTACTGCAGTGTGTTACAGTGTAGCTGTACTGTACTGCAGTGTGTTACAGTGTAGCTGTACTGTACTGTGCTGCAGTGTGTTACAGTGTAGCTGTGCTGTACTGCAGTGTGTTATAGTGTAGCTGTACTGTACTGTGCTGCAGTGTGTTATAGTGTAGCTGTACTGTACTGTACTGCAGGGTGTTACAGTGTAGCTGTACTGTACTGTGCTGCAGTGTGTTATAGTGTAGCTGTACTGTACTGTACTGCAGTGTGTTACAGTGTAGCTGTACTGTACTGTGCTGCAGTGTGTTACAGTGTAGCTGTACTGTACTGCAGTGTGTTACAGTGTAGCTGTACTGTACTGTGCTGCAGTGTGTTACAGTGTAGCTGTACTGTACTGTACTGCAGTGTGTTACAGTGTAGCTGTACTGTACTGCACTGCAGTGTGTTATAGTGTAGCTGTACTGCAGTGTGTTACAGTGTAGCTGTGCTGTACTGCAGTGTGTTATAGTGTAGCTGTACTGTACTGTGCTGCAGTGTGTTACAGTGTAGCTGTACTGCAGTGTGTTACAGTGTAGCTGTACTGTACTGTGCTGCAGGGTGTTATAGTGTAGCTGTGCTGTACTGCAGGGTGTTACAGTGTAGCTGTGCTGTACTGTGCTGCAGTGTGTTATAGTGTAGCTGTACTGTACTGCAGTGTGTTACAGTGTAGCTGTACTGTACTGTGCTGCAGGGTGTTATAGTGTAGCTGTACTGTACTGTACTGCAGGGTGTTATAGTGTAGCTGTACTGTACTGTGCTGCAGGGTGTTATAGTGTAGCTGTGCTGTACTGCAGTGTGTTATAGTGTAGCTGTACTGTACTGTACTGCAGTGTGTTACAGTGTAGCTGTACTGTACTGCAGGGTGTTACAGTGTAGCTGTGCTGTACTGTGCTGCAGTGTGTTATAGTGTAGCTGTACTGTACTGCAGTGTGTTACAGTGTAGCTGTACTGTACTGTGCTGCAGTGTGTTACAGTGTAGCTGTACTGTACTGTACTGCAGTGTGTTATAGTGTAGCTGTACTGTACTGTGCTGCAGTGTGTTACAGTGTAGCTGTACTGTACTGCAGGGTGTTACAGTGTAGCTGTACTGTACTGTGCTGCAGTGTGTTACAGTGTAGCTGTACTGTACTGTACTGCAGTGTGTTACAGTGTAGCTGTACTGTACTGTGCTGCAGTGTGTTACAGTGTAGCTGTACTGTACTGCGCTGCAGTGTGTTATAGTGTAGCTGTACTGTACTGCAGGGTGTTATAGTGTAGCTGTACTGTACTGTACTGCAGTGTGTTACAGTGTAGCTGTACTGTACTGTGCTGCAGTGTGTTACAGTGTAGCTGTACTGTACTGTGCTGCAGTGTGTTACAGTGTAACTGTACTGTACTGTACTGCAGTGTGTTACAGTGTAGCTGTACTGTACTGCAGGGTGTTACAGTGTAGCTGTGCTGTACTGTACTGCAGTGTGTTACAGTGTAGCTGTACTGTGCTGTACTGCAGGGTGTTACAGTGTAGCTGTGCTGTACTGCAGGGTGTTATAGTGTAGCTGTACTGCAGTGTGTTACAGTGTAGCTGTACTGTACTGTACTGCAGTGTGTTACAGTGTAGCTGTACTGTACTGCAGGGTGTTACAGTGTAGCTGTACTGCAGGGTGTTATAGTGTAGCTGTACTGTACTGCGCTGCAGTGTGTTATAGTGTAGCTGTACTGTACTGCAGTGTGTTACAGTGTAGCTGTGCTGTACTGCAGTGTGTTACAGTGTAGCTGTACTGCAGGGTGTTATAGTGTAGCTGTACTGTACTGCGCTGCAGTGTGTTATAGTGTAGCTGTACTGTACTGTACTGCAGTGTGTTACAGTGTAGCTGTACTATACTGTGCTGCAGTGTGTTATAGTTTAGCTGTACTGTACTGCAGTGTGTTACAGTGTAACTGTACTGTGCTGTGCTGCAGTGTGTTACAGTGTAGCTGTACTGTACTGTGCTGCAGTGTGTTACAGTGTAGCTGTGCTGTACTGCAGTGTGTTACAGTGTAGCTGTACTGTGCTGTACTGCAGTGTGTTATAGTGTAGCTGTGCTGTACTGCAGTGTGTTACAGTGTAGCTGTACTGTACTGCAGTGTGTTACAGTGTAACTGTACTGTACTGCAGTGTGTTATAGTGTAGCTGTACTGTACTGTACTGCAGTGTGTTATAGTTTAGCTGTACTGTACTGCAGGGTGTTATAGTGTAGCTGTACTGTACTGTGCTGCAGTGTGTTATAGTGTAGCTGTACTGCGCTGCAGTGTGTTATAGTGTAGCTGTGCTGTACTGCAGTGTGTTACAGTGTAGCTGTACTGTACTGTACTGCAGTGTGTTACAGTGTAGCTGTGCTGTACTGCAGTGTGTTATAGTGTAGCTGTGCTGTACTGCAGTGTGTTACAGTGTAGCTGTACTGTACTGTACTGCAGTGTGTTACAGTGTAGCTGTGCTGTACTGCAGTGTGTTATAGTGTAGCTGTACTGCACTGCAGTGTGTTACAGTGTAGCTGTACTGTACTGCAGTGTGTTATAGTGTAGCTGTGCTGTACTGCAGGGTGTTATAGTGTAGCTGTACTGTACTGTACTGCAGTGTGTTATAGTGTAGCTGTACTGTACTGTACTGCAGTGTGTTATAGTGTAGCTGTACTGTGCTGCAGTGTGTTACAGTGTAGCTGTACTGTACTGTACTGCAGTGTGTTACAGTGTAGCTGTACTATACTGTGCTGCAGTGTGTTATAGTGTAGCTGTACTGTACTGTACTGTACTGCAGGGTGTTATAGTGTAGCTGTGCTGTACTGTGCTGCAGTGTGTTACAGTGTAGCTGTACTGTACTGTACTGCAGTGTGTTACAGTGTAGCTGTACTGCAGTGTGTTATAGTGTAGCTGTACTGTACTGTACTGCAGTGTGTTATAGTGTAGCTGTACTGTACTGCAGTGTGTTACAGTGTAGCTGTACTGTACTGTACTGCAGTGTGTTACAGTGTAGCTGTACTATACTGTGCTGCAGTGTGTTATAGTGTAGCTGTACTATACTGTGCTGCAGTGTGTTATAGTGTAGCTGTACTGTACTGCAGGGTGTTATAGTGTAGCTGTACTGCAGTGTGTTACAGTGTAGCTGTACTGTACTGTGCTGCAGTGTGTTATAGTGTAGCTGTACTGTACTGCAGTGTGTTACAGTGTAGCTGTGCTGTACTGCAGGGTGTTATAGTGTAGCTGTACTGTACTGTACTGCAGTGTGTTATAGTGTAGCTGTACTGTACTGCAGTGTGTTACAGTGTAGCTGTACTGTACTGTACTGCAGTGTGTTATAGTGTAGCTGTACTGTACTGCAGGGTGTTATAGTGTAGCTGTACTGTACTGTGCTGCAGTGTGTTATAGTGTAGCTGTACTGTACTGTACTGCAGTGTGTTATAGTTTAGCTGTACTGTGCTGCAGTGTGTTACAGTGTAGCTGTACTGTACTGTACTGCAGTGTGTTACAGTGTAGCTGTACTGTACTGCAGGGTGTTATAGTGTAGCTGTACTGTACTGTACTGCAGTGTGTTATAGTGTAGCTGTACTGTACTGCAGTGTGTTACAGTGTAGCTGTACTGTACTGTACTGCAGTGTGTTATAGTGTAGCTGTACTGTACTGCAGGGTGTTATAGTGTAGCTGTACTGTACTGTGCTGCAGTGTGTTACAGTGTAGCTGTACTGTACTGTACTGCACTGCAGTGTGTTATAGTGTAGCTGTACTGTACTGCAGTGTGTTACAGTGTAGCTGTACTGTACTGTACTGCACTGCAGTGTGTTATAGTGTAGCTGTACTGTACTGCAGGGTGTTACAGTGTAGCTGTACTGTACTGTACTGCGCTGCAGTGTGTTATAGTGTAGCTGTGCTGTACTGCAGTGTGTTACAGTGTAGCTGTACTGTACTGTGCTGCAGTGTGTTACAGTGTAGCTGTACTGTACTGCAGTGTGTTATAGTGTAGCTGTACTGTACTGTACTGCAGTGTGTTACAGTGTAGCTGTGCTGTACTGCAGTGTGTTATAGTGTAGCTGTACTGTACTGTACTGCAGTGTGTTATAGTTTAGCTGTACTGTACTGCAGGGTGTTATAGTGTAGCTGTACTGTGCTGTACTGCAGTGTGTTATAGTGTAGCTGTACTGTACTGTGCTGCAGTGTGTTATAGTGTAGCTGTACTGCGCTGCAGTGTGTTATAGTGTAGCTGTGCTGTACTGCAGTGTGTTACAGTGTAGCTGTACTGTACTGCAGTGTGTTATAGTGTAGCTGTACTGTACTGTGCTGCAGTGTGTTATAGTGTAGCTGTACTGTACTGCAGTGTGTTACAGTGTAGCTGTACTGTACTGTGCTGCAGTGTGTTACAGTGTAGCTGTGCTGTACTGCAGGGTGTTATAGTGTAGCTGTACTGTACTGTACTGCAGTGTGTTATAGTGTAGCTGTGCTGTACTGCAGTGTGTTATAGTGTAGCTGTACTGTACTGTACTGCAGTGTGTTACAGTGTAGCTGTACTGTACTGTGCTGCAGTGTGTTACAGTGTAGCTGTACTATACTGTACTGCAGTGTGTTATAGTGTAGCTGTGCTGTACTGCAGGGTGTTATAGTGTAGCTGTACTGTACTGTACTGCAGGGTGTTATAGTGTAGCTGTACTGTACTGTACTGCAGTGTGTTACAGTGTAGCTGTACTGTGCTGCAGTGTGTTATAGTGTAGCTGTACTGTACTGTACTGCAGTGTGTTATAGTGTAGCTGTACTGTACTGCAGGGTGTTACAGTGTAGCTGTACTGTACTGTGCTGCAGTGTGTTACAGTGTAGCTGTACTGTGCTGCAGTGTGTTATAGTGTAGCTGTACTGTACTGTACTGCAGTGTGTTATAGTGTAGCTGTACTGTACTGCAGGGTGTTATAGTGTAGCTGTACTATACTGTGCTGCAGTGTGTTATAGTGTAGCTGTACTGTACTGTGCTGCAGTGTGTTATAGTGTAGCTGTGCTGTACTGCAGTGTGTTACAGTGTAGCTGTACTGTACTGCAGGGTGTTATTGTTGCTGTGTTGTACTGGACTGTAATTATCTTGGTGTCGCTGTGCTGTGTTGCAGTTACTCTTCGTGCTGATAGATGGAGCTGTCAGTTCCAACAGGCGCTCACTGGAGTACTTTGGGCTGAAGTCACATGACCTCCCTGCAGTGGGCCTGTATGACACCCAGACAGACAGGAAGTGGCTCATGCAGGCACAGGAAGTCACCACTGAGCACGTGCAGGAGTTCTGTTACTCGTACCTGAGAGGGGATCTGCAGGTCAGCCACCTGTCAGCACGTCACATGATCTCAATTAGGACGACACCAATTAAACATCTTTTCATTCTTGTTAGAGACACTGAATGTCATTAACTCTCCTGCTGTCTGAACTCCTCTCTCCCTCTCCTGCTCTCAGTCTCTTCTCCTCTCTCTGTCTCTTCTCTTCCTCCTCTCTCTGTACTCCTCTCTCTGTACTCCTCAGACAGCTCAGTGTTGCTCAGTCTCCCTCTGTCTGCCTGCTACACTCCCTGACCTCTCTCTGTCTCTCCTCCTCTCTCTAACAGCTGCTCTGTTTGACCTCTTCTCCCCCTCCGGTCACTGTCGGTCCCACATCAGTCACCCACACCTGGCTCTCAATCTCTCATGCTCATGTCAAGTGTCCTTTGATGCTTCCGATTTCCAATTTTGTGAAACCTTGAGAGCTAATTAATATTGATTTGACCTCTTTATCTCTGTGCATGTTTTTGTCTTTACAATAATCTGTATGATTTTTCTACAGGAGCAGAATGATCCACCAACACCCGCGGCAACCCACAGCAAGTCTGAGCTGTAGTTTTGTAAAGGGGACAGAGAGCATATTCTGATCCGTTATCTATAGTCTGGGCTGTAAACTATATTCTAAGCTGTTATCTGTAGTCTGAGCTGTACATTGTAGTCTGAACTGTAAACTGTAATCTGAGCTGTAAACTGTAGTCTGGGCTGTAATCTGTCATCTGAGCTGTAATCTGTAGTCTGAGCTGTAATCTGTAGTCTAAACTGTACACCATAGTCTGAGCTGTAATCTGCAGTCTAAACTCTACACTTTGGTCTGGGCTGTTATCGGTAGTCTGAGGTGTAATCTGTAGTCTAAACTGTACACCATAGTTTGAGCTGTAATCTGTAGTCTAAACTCTACACCATAGTCTGAGCTGTAATCTGTAGTCTGAGCTGTGTTCAAGGTTGTAGCCTGTAGACTGCGATGTAGTCCATGCTGTGATCTGGAATCCGAGATGTAGCCTACACGCTATTGACCGCACACTGCAGAATGGACTTCTGCCCCATTGAGAAGGTCTGATATGACAACATGAGGTAATAAATCTCACACCTGGTGAAGATGGAAAAGCTGTAAATTAATTTCGGTGAAGAGCAACTGTCTGTGTGTGGAGTGGTGACAGGCAGACTGCAGTGTGTGTGTGCAGTATGCATGTATGCATGTATGCAGTGTGTGCTCAGTGTGTGCGTGTACAGTGTGCATGTGTGCGTGTGTGCAGTGTGCGTGTCCAGTGTGCGTGTCCAGTGTGTGTGTTGCAGATGTGCAGCGTCTGTGCGGTTGTGCATTACGTGTGTGTGTAAGAGATGTGCAGTGTGTGTGGGTGTGTGCGTAGTATGCGTGTGCGGTGTGTGTATTCAGTGAGTGTGTGTGTGCAGTGTGCATGTGCAGTGTGTGTGCACAGTGTGTGTGCAGTATGCATGTGCAGTGTGTGCAGTGTGTGTGTGTTTGTTGCGGATATGCAGTGTGTACCGGGTGTGTGTGTGTGCAGTACATGTGTGTGTAAGAGATGTGCCGTGTGTGTGTGTGTTGCAGATGTGCGGGGTGTGAGACGCTCAGGCATGCCTGTGCTCTGTGTGGTTTGCTGTCTCAGCTGGGACTCGCAGCAGAGGACAGTGTCCCCAGGGCAGTGGCTGGCATGTCCTCGCGTGCCGCTGGCGCTCTGACAGCGAGCCGACGCAGCGCTGTGGTGATTACAGAGCCGGAAAACCGCAGGGCCGGGAGAGGAGCAGACACGAGGCTGGGATCTTCAGGACTGCCGAGCGAGCGCAGAGAGAAGAGAGTACAACAGCATCTCTCACACTGGGACACACACGACACAACATGAACTGGAACCCTAAACACACAACACACACTAGCCGAATATTTGACCAAGATAAGAAACAGCAAACAGAGAGGACAGGCTCAGTGACCACAGCCTGGCCAGAGACACTGGACACAGGCAGACCTGGCTGTCCAGAGAGGACAGGCTCAGTGACCACAGCCTGGCCAGAGACACTGGACACAGACAGACCTGGCTGTCCAGAGAGGACAGGCTCAGTGACCACAGCCTGGCCAGAGACACTGGACACAGGCAGACCTGGCTGTCCAGAGAGGACAGGCTCAGTGACCACAGCCTGGCCAGAGACACTGGACACAGGCAGACCTGGCTGCCCAGAGAGGACAGGCTGTGCTCCCACTGCCAGCGGGGAGAAATAGAGACAGAGGTGCACTTCCTACTGCACTGTGACAGATACTCTGGGATTAGAGAAACATTCTTCCCTAAATTCAGAAATCTAATCCCAGAGTTCCCACACCTGCCAGAATCAGATCAGCTCCCAGTCCTACTGAATTGGCAGCCCAGTATGTGATCTCCTGTCCCAGCCTGAGGAACAGTGAGCCTGTCTCTCAATAATAATAATACAGTGTGTGATCTCCTGTCCCAGCCTGAGGAACAGTGAGCCTGTCTCTCAATAATAATAATACAGTGTGTGATCTCCTGTCCCAGCCTGAGGAACAGTGAGCCTGTCTCTCAATAATAATAATACAGTGTGTGATCTCCTGTCCCAGCCTGAGGAACAGTGAGCCTGTCTCTCCTCCAGTCAGTGTGACTCTGCTGTGCTCTTTGCCTTTTCACAGCTGATAATTGTAACAAAAGTTATGAAAATTAAGCCTGCTGCCAACTCCACATTCGAAAAACAAAAAAAAATGCATTGAAAGCTTCATTGGCAATAGTATGCACTGTGTTTAATTCTGTACAGTAAACTATACTGCACCAGAGGAAAACCATGTGTGTTTCTTGGAAAGGAAGAATTTAATATTAATGAACACTGAATTCTTTCTGTGAGTCAACAGAAGTTTTAACCATGAGCAATAGACTGCAGGCCTCCGGTTTGGACACAGCAGAGTGAAGACAGTGTGTGAGGGATAAAGAGATCTGCACACTGACGCTGCAGGGACTGCCCCTCACAGACAGCTCGGCCAAGACCCTAGAGAGTGGTGTCTACCCACGCCCCCCCAGACCCAGACCCAGACCAGAACAGAGCACCAGAGAGAACAGAGAGAGGGGGAGCAGACAGAGACACAGACACACACACCCACAGAGACAGACAGACACAGAGACATCACCCTGAGACAGACAGAGAGACAGGCAGACAGATAGGTTCCCTATGAGAGAAAGACAGACAGATAAACCAGTGGGTGGCAGGTCACTCAGCATTAGAACGAAAGTCCAGGACTGTGATGAATCTCTAGGAGCCTGAGGAAACATGCAGGTTTCCCAGCACAGCTCTGTCGCTGGCCCTGTGCTCCTGAGAGACACACAGCTCTGTCGCTGGCCCTGTGTTCCTGAGAGACACACAGCTCTGTCGCTGGCCCTGTGCTCCTGAGAGACACACAGCTGTCGCTGGCCCTGTGCTCCTGAGAGACACACAGCTGTCGCTGGCCCTGTGTTCCTGAGAGACACACAGCTCTGTCGCTGGCCCTGTGCTCCTGAGAGACACACAGCTGTCGCTGGCCCTGTGCTCCTGAGAGACACACAGCTGTCGCTGGCCCTGTGTTCCTGAGAGACACACAGCTCTGTCGCTGGCCCTGTGCTCCTGAGAGACACGCAGGTTTCCCGGCACAGCTCTATCGCTGGCCCTGTGCTTCTGAGAGACACACAGCTGTCGCTGGCCCTGTGCTCCTGAGAGACACACAGCTCTGTCACTGGCCCCTTTGCTCCTAAGAGACACACAGCTGTCGCTGGCCCTGTGCTCCTGAGAGTCACACAGCTCTGTCACTGGCCCCTTTGCTCCTAAGAGACACACAGCTGTCGCTGGCCCTGTGCTCCTGAGAGTCACACAGCTCTGTCGCTGGCCCTGTGCTCCTGAGAGACACACAGCTGTCGCTGGCCCTGTGCTCCTGAGAGACACACAGCTGTTGCTGGCCCTGTGCTCTTGAGAGACACACAGTTCTCGCTGCCAGTACCTCAGCGAAAGGCACTGAGGTCAGCGGTTGCTGGAAATCCCTCCAAAATGTCAAGTTATTGCTAATTGGTGTAATTAGCGGGGCTCGTTAGCCAGCAGGAAACACGGGCGGATGGAAGACAATCTCTGTCTGAGCTGAAATACACTGGCGTGAAAAAAAGCTGGACATAAACACAGCAAGTGACATTTATAGAAATAGGACACACAGCACAGACAGGCAGGGAGAGGGGAGAGGCAGTATTCCTGCCTGTGATGATTGTGCCTGAAGGAACTGCATACCTGTCCCGCAGGGTGTTGTGTAGGACCTGTCTCTGCAGTGTGTTGGTATGTGTTGTTAATGTACCTACTGTATCTGTGTGTGACTGTGTGTGTGTGTGTGTGTGTGTGTGTGTGTGGCTCCGTGTGTGCCTCTGTGTATGACTGTGCGTGTGAGTGTGTGAGTGCATACATGCATATCTGGGGTTGGGATCAGGCGTGTGTGTTGTGCTGACAGGCCAAGTGTCTGCTGTTATTCCTGGCGCCGCTCCCAGCAAGAGCAGGAGGCGGAGGGAGAGGTGAACAGACTGAGCGAGGGAGAGAGGGAGGGGGAGAGAGGGAGGGAGGGAGGGGGGGGGAGAGAGGAAGGAAGAGAGAGAGAGGGGGAGGAGGGGAGCACTGAGGTGGGACAGAGGGGGAGCAGAGACTCTGTGGAATGTACTGTGATACACAGATAATACAACACAGACTCCCTGTGTCCTGACATAACCCCAGAAACACACCCACACACTGTAACACACACTCACACACTCTAACACCCTTTAACACACACTCATATACTCTAACACATTCTCATATACTCTAACACACTCTCAAATACTCTGACACACTCTCACACAATCCACCACACTGTGATACACAGATAATACAACACAGACTCCCTGTGTCCTGACATAACCCCAGAAACACACCCACACACACTCACACACTCTCATATACTCTAACACATTCTCATATACTCTAACACACTCTAACACACACTAACACACTCTCACACAATCCACCACACTGTGATACACAGATAATACAACACAGATTTCCTGTGTCCTGACATAACCCAAGAAACACACCCACACACTGTAACACACACTCACACACTCTCATATACTCTAACACACTCACACAATCTAACACACTAATACACTGAAACATACACACTCACACAATCTAACGCACATTGGTACTGTACAGACACAGTGCACACACACAGACACACAGTGCACAGACACACACACTGTACAGACATACACACATGCTGTACAGCCGCTCACTCTACCCTGACTCCATCATCACAGGTAATGCTGGTGTCACCTGCCCACTGAGCTGCTGGTGTGGGTGGGTGGGTGTGTGTGAGAGATGGGCGATAGGGGTAGCGAGGAGCAGGTGTGGAGTGGGGCTGGGGTTTTTCCATTACTCCTCTCTCTGCACTGCCTCCTGTCACTGCACTGACTCCTCTCTCTGCACTGACTCCTATCACTGCACTGACTCCTGTCACTGCACTGACTCCTCTCTCTGCACTGACTCCTATCACTGCACTGCCTCCTGTCACTGCACTGACTCCTCTCTGCACTGACTCCTATCACTGCACTGACTCCTCTCTACACTGACTCCTCTCTACACTGACTCCTGTCACTGCACTGACTCCTCTCTCTACACTGACTCCTGTCACTGCACTGACTCCTCTCTACACTGACTCCTCTCTACACTGACTCCTCTCTCTACACTGACTCCAATATCTCAGTGTCTCAGTGTCTCTCAGTGTCTCTCGGTGCCTCAGTGTCTCCGAGTGTCTCAGAGTGTCTCAGTGTCTCAGTGCCTCAGTGTTTCAGTGCCTCTATGCGTCTCTCAGTGTCTCAGAGTGTCTCAGTGTCTCAGTGCCTCTGTGTGCCACTCTGTACCTCTCTGTGTCTCTCAGTGTGTCTCAGTGTCTCTCAGTGTGTCTCAGTGCCTCAGTGCCTCTATGTGTCTCTCAGTGTCTCTCGGTGTCTCCGAGTGTCTCCGAGTCTCTCAGTGTCTCTCACTGTGTCTCAGTGTCTCTCAGTGTCTCTCAGTGTCTCTCAGTGTGTCTCAGTCTCTCAGTGTCTCAGTGCCTCTATGTGTCTCTCAGTGTCTCTCAGTGTCTCTCAGTCTGCTCCAGATACACAGGTGTAGATTATCCTGAGCAGATGGAATGTCTTCAGGCTTTCATCTTCCAGATTTGGAATTCCGGTCGGGAATCATGCCCAGTCTGTCAGCACAATCCAGACTATCTTGGAGACTCATAAGAAAAAAGACCAAACAAAATCTCGAGAGAGGACTGAGATACAACACACAGAGCCCCTGTCAGGGACTGCACAACGAGGGCAGTGGTTGTACTGAACTGCCCCAATCTACCCTGTACTGCCCCGATCTACCCTGCACTGCCCTCAGTTACCCTGTACTGCCCCGATCTACCCTGCACTGCCCTCAGTTACCCTGTACTGCCCCGATCTACCCTGTACTGGAGTGAATTAGACTAATTCACACCAGTATAAAACCTGGAGTGGATCACCCTGCTGCACACTGGAGTTTAGTCTGTTTTCTGTTCTTGAGACACAGGGACAGAGATTAGCAATGTTTGGGTCAGTGTTTTTCCAGAGCCACATACTGGAAAAACATGGACACAGCCAGAAAAAGCAATGGAGATAAGGGGAGGCAGTGATGAAGCCTTACTGGAAAAGCAGGGCAGAGAGCTGTGGAGAGAGTGGAAAAGCACTGGGGTGGAGGGAGGTGGTGTGGGTGAGGTCAGCACCTCTCTGTTTACTTCAGTCTGTCCTGCGGGATCCTGACAGAGGAAGGAGAGAGACAGCCTGAGGAACAGACAGTGAGCCTGTCTCTCAATAATAATAATACAGTGTGTGATCTCCTGTCCCAGCCTGAGGAACAGACAGTGAACCTGTATCTCAATAATAATAATACAGTGTGTGATCTCCTGTCCCAGCCTGAGGAACAGTGAGCCTGTCTCTCAATAATAATAATACAGTGTGTGATCTCCTGTCCCAGCCTGAGGAACACACAGTGAGCCTGTCTCTCAATAATAATAATACAGTGTGTGATCTCCTGTCCCAGCCTGAGGAACAGACAGTGAGCCTGTCTCTCAATAATAATAATACAGTGTGTGATCTCCTGTCACAGCCTGAGGAACAGACAGTGAGCCCGTCTCTCAATAATAATAATACAGTGTGTGATCTCCTGTCCCAGCCTGAGGAACAGACAGTGAGCCTGTCTCTCAATAATAATAATACAGTGTGTGATCTCCTGTCCCAGCCTGAGGAACAGACAGTGAGCCTGTCTCTCAATAATAATAATACAGTGTGTGATCTCCTGTCCCAGCCTGAGGAACAGACAGTGAGCCTGTCTCTCAATAATAATAATACAGTGTGTGATCTCCTGTCCCAGCCTGAGGAACACACAGTGAGCCTGTCTCTCAATAATAATAATACAGTGTGTGATCTCCTGTCCCAGCCTGAGGAACACACAGTGAGCCTGTCTCTCAATAATAATAATACAGTGTGTGATCTCCTGTCCCAGCCTGAGGAACAGACAGTGAGCCTGTCTCTCAATAATAATAATACAGTGTGATCTCCTGTCCCAGCCTGAGGAACAGACAGTGAGCCTGTCTCTCAATAATAATAATACAGTGTGTGATCTCCTGTCCCAGCCTGAGGAACAGACAGTGAGCCTGTCTCTCAATAATAATAATAATAATAATACAGTGTGTGATCTCCTGTCCCAGCCTGAGGAACAGACAGTGAGCCTGTCTCTCAATAATAATAATAATACAGTGTGCGATCTCCTGTCCCAGCCTGAGGAACAGTGAGCCTGTCTCTCAATAATAATAATACAGTGTGTGACCTCCTGTCCCAGCCAGAGGAACAGTGAGCCTGTCTCTCAATAATAATAATACAGTGTGCGATCTCCTGTCCCAGCCTGAGGAACAGACAGTGAGCCTGTCTCTCAATAAAAATAATACAGTGTGTGATCTCCTGTCCCAGCCTGAGGAACAGACAGAGAGCCTGTCTCTCAATAATAATAATACAGTGTGTGATCTCCTGTCCCAGCCTGAGGAACAGACAGTGAGCCTGTCTGTCAATAATAATAATAATACAGTGTGCGATCTCATGTCCCAGCCTGAGGAACAGACAGTGAGCCTGTCTCTCAATAATAATAATAATACAGTGTGTGATCTCCTGTCCCAGCCTAAGGAACAGACAGTGAGCCTGTCTCTCAATAATAATAATACAGTGTGTGATCTCCTGTCCCAGCCTGAGGAACAGACAGTGAGTCTGTCTCTCAATAATAATAATAATAATACAGTGTGTGATCTCCTGTCCCAGCCTGAAGAACAGACAGTGAGCCTGTCTCTCAATAATAATAATACAGTGTGTGATCTCCTGTCCCAGCCTGAGGAACAGACAGTGAGCCTGTCTCTCAATAATAATAATACAGTGTGTGATCTCCTGTCCCAGCCTGAGGAACAGACAGTGAGCCTGTCTCTTAATAATAATAATACAGTGTGCGATCTCCTGTCCCAGCCTGAGGAACAGTGAGCCTGTCTCTCAGTAATGTTCTATATGTTGTATGTAAGTGTCCTGAGATGTATTTGTATTGTCAACATCTGTAGATGTCGTGTTAATTGTATCTGCTTCGGCAACACTGAAATTCATCAGTCATGCCAATAAAGCATGAATTGCCAGAGAGAGAGAGACAAAGAGATAGAGACGAGAGAAAGAAAGAGAAACAGAGATAGAGAGAGACAAAGAGAAACAGTCAGATGGTGAGAGAGATATAGAGAATGGAGAAACAGAGAAGATGGAGAGAGACAGAGAGGGGAGAAGGGGAGATCTAGCTCAGCAATCAGTGCTTTAACACTCTCAGCCTCTGCCTTACTCTCCTCTTCCTGTTTGTGTTCCGGGCAGAAACTTAATATCAAAACCTCCATCAGGCTATTAACCACGAACAGTGACTAAGCAGCTGTGAATCTGGCCACGCAGTCTGCGGTGCTGCAGCACTGCCCTCTGCATCACACTTTCATCTGTCTGTCGACATCTAGACATGTGCACATGCTTATCTACATCTCTGCATGCCACACACAGGATAAGGGAACTTTATCTACAGTACATCAGTATCCACAGACACACAGCTGTGTCTCTGCACGTTCCTACACACAGTAACACAGCCACCTTGCATGAGAGACTCTACCCTAGTTCTCTTAACTGTTTGTAATACAGCACAGCTCTGTCTGTCAGGAACAGCACAGTGTCTGTGAGGGACTGGGTCTGTAAAACAGCACAGTGTCTGTGAGGGACTGGGTCTGTAAAACAGCACAGTGTCTGTGAGGGACTGGGTCTGTAATACAGCACAGTGTCTGTGAGGGGCTGGGTCTGTAATACAGCACAGTGTCTGTGAGGGACTGGGTGTGTAATACAGCACAGTGCCTGTGAGGGGCTGGGTGTGTAATACAGCACAGTGCCTGTGAGGGGCTGGGTCTGTAATACAGCACAGTGTCTGTGAGGGGCTGGGTCTGTAATACAGCACAGTGTCTGCGAGGGACTGGGTCTGTAATACAGCACAGTGTCTGCGAGGGACTGGGTCTGTAATACAGCACAGTGTCTGTGAGGGGCTGGGTCTGTAATACAGCACAGTGCCTGTGAGGGGCTGGGTCTGTAATACAGCACAGTGTCTGTGAGGGGCTGGGTCTGTAAAACAGCACAGTGTCTGTGAGGGACTGGGTGTGTAATACAGCACAGTGTCTGTGAGGGGCTGGGTCTGTAATACAGCACAGTGTCTGCGAGGGACTGGGTCTGTAATACAGCACAGTGTCTGCGAGGGACTGGGTCTGTAATACAGCACAGTGTCTGCGAGGGGCTGAGTCTGTAATACAGCACAGTGTCTGCGAGGGGCTGAGTCTGTAATACAGCACAGCTCTATCAGATTAATTTCATGCTGTGAAAACTTCACCTGTGAAAAGGCGTCACACCCAAAACACAACTTCTGCTCTGGTAGTGCAGTGTGTGTGTGCAGTGTGTTTATACAGTCTGTATGCAGTTTGTGTGCAGTGTGTGTGCAGTGTGTTTATACAGTCTGTATGCAGTGTGTGTGCAGTGTGTTTATACAGTCTGTATGCAGTGTGTGTGTGCAGTGTGTTTATACAGTCTGTATGCAGTTTGTGTGCGCAGTGTGTTTATACAAGTCTGTATGTAGTGTGTGTGTGTGTGTGAGATGTGTGTGTGTGTGCAGTATGTGCTCAGTGCATGTGTGAGAGGTGTGTGTGTCTGTGCTCAGTGCGTGTGTGAGAGGTGTGTGTGTGTGTGCACAGTGCGTGTGAGAGGTGTGTGTGTGTGTGTGCACAGTGCGTGTCTGTCAGTTTGCGTGCGAAGCGCTGGAGAAAGTGAGCTCACAGTCTTGCCTGTTGAGGAGGTGGGCTGGAGGGTGAGTATAAGAGCCCAGGACACAGACAGCACACTCCCCACAGCCTGAGAGAGGAGAGAGCACAGAGACTCTGCGCCTGAGCACAGTGAGAACGGCACAGGAAACACAGCGGCGTGCACAGCACACAGACAACAGGTGAGCAGTGTGCTGTATATGTACACCAAGTATACAGAGTATTTTATATAGAACAGGTATACAGTGTGTATGGTATATACTGTATACTCCAAGTGTACAGTGTAGTTTATATACTCCAGATGAAACTTTTTGTTTTCTTTCTTCTCTTTTCAACATGGAATAAACCTACTGTATTACTTGTAGTTTATATACTCCAGGTGTGCAGTGTGTACAGTATATATACTCCAGGTGTATAGTGTACTGGACTCCACAGGGACTAGAAGAGTCTAGAGCCTGTGACTGGGCTGTGTCAGTGTGCTGGACTCCACAGGGACTAGAGGAGTCTAGAGCCTATGACTGGGCTGTGTCAGTGTCTTGGACTCCACAGGGACTAGAGGAGTCTAGAGCCTGTGACTGGGCTGTGTCAGTGTCCTGGACTCCACAGGGACTAGAAGAGTCTAGAGCCTGTGACTGGGCTGTGTCAGTGTGCTGGACTCCACAGGGACTAGAAGAGTCTAGAGCCTGTGACTGGGCTGTGTCAGTGTGCTGGACTCCACAGGGACTAGAAGAGTCTAGAGCCCTATGACTAGGCTGTGTCAGTGTCCTGGACTCCACAGGGACTAGAAGAGTCTAGAGCCTATGACTGGGCTGTGTCAGTGTGCTGGACTCCACAGGGACTAGAAGAGTCTAGAGCCTGTGACTGGGCTGTGTCAGTGTGCTGGACTCCACAGGGACTAGAAGAGTCTAGAGCCTGTGACTGGGCTGTGTCAGTGTCCTGGACTCCACAGGGACTAGAAGAGTCTAGAGCCGTTGACTGGGCTGTGTCAGTGTGCTGGACTCCACAGGGACTAGAAGAGTCTAGAGCCCTGTGACTGGGCTGTGTCAGTGTGCTGGACTCCACAGGGACTAGAAGAGTCTAGAGCCCTGTGACTGGGCTGTGTCAGTGTACTCTAGAAGAGTTTTATAAACTGTTGCACACACAAGCGTGATCCTGCTGCATGCCTCCGTATGGCCATGTGCTGCACATCTGGACAGATGTTATTGTGCAAGCCGACCAGCTGCGCAACCACGGGTGAGGAAGTCCAGAGGCTCGTTAAAATACCTCTCTCATTAGCTGGAAAACACAGGCGAGTTTATTAGAAGACAGAGCACAGTTCCTAATCATGGTAATTAGCTGGAATTGGAAACTCTGCACCCTCTCTCTCTGTCTCTCTCACTGTGTCTCATGTCCTACGTGTGATGATTCTCTATGATCTCCTCTACATTCATATAAATAATCAATAAGCTTTATTGTTATGACCAATTAATCACAGTGCTCCCAAGGCATTAAATATTAGCAGAAACATTTACAACAAAACCACAGTATTATTAGAGTCCCATCACACACTGTATTATTATTATTATTATTATTATTATTATTGAGAGACAGGCTCACTGTCTGTTCCTCAGGCTGTGACAGGAGATCACACACTGTATTATTATTATTGAGAGACAGGCTCACTGTCTGTTCCTCAGGCTGGGACAGGAGATCACACACTGTATTATTATTATTGAGAGACAGGCTCACTGTCTGTTCCTCAGGCTGGGACAGGAGATCACACACTGTATTATTATTATTGAGAGACAGGCTCACTGTCTGTTCCTCAGGCTGGGACAGGAGATCACACACTGTATTATTATTATTGAGAGACAGGCTCACTGTCTGTTCCTCAGGCTGGGACAGGAGATCACACACTGTATTATTATTATTGAGAGACAGGCTCACTGTTCCTCAGGCTGGGACAGGAGATCACACACTGTATTATTATTATTGAGAGACAGGCTCACTGTTCCTCAGGCAGTGACAGGAGTAGACATTATGGGCAGTAGCACCATTGATTTTCCTTTCCCAGTAGAATTATGACAGGTGTGAGAATTATGAGACTTGGGTTATTGATCAGCTGCGTCAGCATGCGTAGGCTGCAAAGGAACAAGTAACAGGTTTATTCCTGCTGAAAAGAGAAGAAAGAAACACAACGTTTTGGCCGTGGAGCCTTCTTGAGATGTGAGCACCTGAAGAAGGCTTCTCACACTAAAGAAGGCTCCACGGCCAAAACGTTGTGTTTCTTTCTTCTCTTTTCAGCAGGAATAAACCTGTTACTTGTTCCTGTTTAGTTGATTATAGTCAGGTTATAACACTCAGGAACTGGAGTTCTTGAGTTAGTTTATCTACAGGCTGTGCAGATGATTTCATTAAAGCTTCCCAAGATAAAAATAAGTGCTGGTTTATAGGAGAAATATTTCCCCTCCTTGAGCTCCACTTCATGAACTTAACAAGATCTGATTTCCGTGACATCGACTCTAGACTAAAAAAACTGAAACAAAGACCAGCTTGTTACTAAGTCATGGGGAAAGAGAGAAGGGAGACAGTCAACATACCTTCAGTAAACCACAATAAAGCTAAAAACAATAGCATGAGATTAACCCTCCTCTCTCAGTGCAGTGTTAGTGTACTGGAGTGTCCAGTCAGTGTGTCTGTATGAACCCCTCTCTCTCTCAGTGCAGTGTTAATGTACTGGAGTGTCCAGTCAGTGTGTCTGTATTAGCCCCTCTCTCTCTCAGTGCAGTGTTAATGTACTGGAGTGTCCAGTCAGTGTGTCTGTATTAACCCCTCTCTCTCTCAGTGCAGTGTTAATGTACTGGAGTGTCCAGTCAGTGTGTGTGTATTAACCCCTCTCTCTCTCTCAGTGCAGTGTTAATGTACTGGAGTGTCCAGTCAGTGTGTCTGTATGAACCCCTCTCTCTCAGTGCAGTGTTAATGTATTGGAGTGTCCAGTCAGTGTGTGTGTATTAACCCCTCTCTCTCTCTCAGTGCAGTGCTAATGTACTGGAGTGTCCAGTCAGTGTGTCTGTATGAACCCCTCTCTCTCAGTGCAGTGTTAATGTATTGGAGTGTCCAGTCAGTGTGTCTGTATTAACCCCTCTCTCTCTCAGTGCAGTGTTCATGTCCTGGAGTGTCCAGTCAGTGTGTCTGTATGAACCCCTCTCTCTCAGTGCAGTGTTAATGTATTGGAGTGTCCAGTCAGTGTGTGTGTATTAGCCCCTCTCTCTCTCTCTCAGTGCAGTGTTAGTGTACTGGAGTGTCCAGTCAGTGTGTCTGTATGAACCCCTCTCTCTCTCTCAGTGCAGTGTTGATGTACTGGAGTGTCCAGTCAGTGTGTCTGTATTAACCCCTCTCTCTCTCAGTGCAGTGTTAATGTACTGGAGTGTCCAGTCAGTCAGTGTGTCTGTATTAACCCCTCTCTCTCTCAGTGCAGTGTTCATGTACTGGAGTGTCCAGTCAGTGTGTCTGTATGAACCCCTCTCTCTCAGTGCAGTGTTAATGTATTGGAGTGTCCAGTCAGTGTGTGTGTATTAGCCCCTCTCTCTCTCTCTCAGTGCAGTGTTAGTGTACTGGAGTGTCCAGTCAGTGTGTCTGTATGAACCCCTCTCTCTCTCTCAGTGCAGTGTTGATGTACTGGAGTGTCCAGTCAGTGTGTCTGTATTAACCCCTCTCTCTCTCAGTGCAGTGTTAATGTACTGGAGTGTCCAGTCAGTCAGTGTGTCTGTATTAACCCCTCTCTCTCTCAGTGCAGTGTTCATGTACTGGAGTGTCCAGTCAGTGTGTCTGTATGAACCCCTCTCTCTCAGTGCAGTGTTAATGTACTGGAGTGTCCAGTCAGTGTGTCTGTATGAACCCCTCTCTCTCTCAGTGCAGTGTTAATGTACTGGAGTGTCCAGTCAGTGTCTGTATTAACCCCTCTCTCTCTCAGTGGAGTGTTAATGTACTGGAGTGTCCAGTCAGTCAGTGTGTCTGTATTAACCCCTCTCTCTCTCAGTGCAGTGTTCATGTACTGGAGTGTCCAGTCAGTGTGTCTGTATGAACCCCTCTCTCTCAGTGCAGTGTTAATGTACTGGAGTGTCCAGTCAGTGTGTCTGTATGAACCCCTCTCTCTCTCAGTGCAGTGTTAATGTACTGGAGTGTCCAGTCAGTGTCTGTATTAACCCCTCTCTCTCTCAGTGGAGTGTTAATGTACTGGAGTGTCCAGTCAGTGTTTGTATTAACCCCTCTCTCTTCCTGTTCACAGGCCCACGGTGAATACACAGAAAGGCAGTCAGTAAGGATGAATGCACTTTTGCAGTTTACAGTATTGAGTCTGTTGGCCACACTCTGTGTGTCCTATGGTGAGTTTGCTCTAATGTACTGTCTCATCACCTGCTGTCCGCACCTGTCTGTAGACACGCACTCACACACACACCCCAGAGCTGTCCCGTGTGGCAGCAGCCGGACAGCAGAGAGACACTCTGGCTTCAGGAGGTGTTTCTGTGAGTAAACATACTGAGGGGCTGCTCTCTGTTTCAGATTCCTACGAGAGTAACGAATCCCTGGAAGGTAAGGGAATGAGCGAGAGATCCCTTCTCCTCCAAAGTCTTCACAGTGTGTGGAGCCAGTCTGTCTCTCTCTCCTACCTCATAACCCCCTCTCTGTCACTGTACCTATCTCTCTCTCCTACCTCCTTAACTCCTCTCTCTCTCACTGTACCTGCCTCTCTCTCCTACCTCATAACTCACCTCTCTCTCACTGTACCTGTCTCTCTCTCACTGTACCTGTCTCTCTTTCCTACCTCCTTAACTCCTCTCTCTGTACCTGAACCCCTGTCTTTCTGTTCCACTGGCACAGAAAGAAATATAGCTCTCTCGGTGTGCTCACTCTGACTCTGTACTAGATGTCAAAACAAACATGATGAACGTGTTTCCTCTCTGTGTCTTTAAAGACATCTTCATCGGTTCACGTCGAGCCAATTCCTACATGAGACCTGTGCAACCAGGCAGCTACTACCCCAGGAGGTAAAATTATTCCCAGTGCAGTGTAGTGTGCAGTAGTATCCAGTAGTATGCAGGAGGAGTGTGTGTATTAACCCCTCTCTCTCTCTCTCAGGGCAGTGTCAGTGTACAGTAGTGTGCAGGAGGAGTGTGTGTATTAACCCCTCTCTCTCAGTGCAGTGTCAGTGTACAGTAGTATGCAGGAGTGTGTGTATTAACCCTCTCTCTCTCAGTGCAGTGTCAGTGTACAGTAGTGTGCAGGAGGAGTGTGTGTATTAACCCCTCTCTCTCTCAGTGCAGTGTCAGTGTACAGTAGTGTGCAGGAGGAGTGTGTGTATTAACCCCTCTCTCTCTCAGTGCAGTGTCAGTGTACAGTAGTGTGCAGGAGGAGTGTGTGTATTAACCCCTCTCTCTCTCTCAGTGCAGTGTCAGTGTACAGTAGTGTGCAGGAGGAGTGTGTGTATTAACCCCTCTCTCTCTCAGTGCAGTGTCAGTGTACAGTAGTGTGCAGGAGGAGTGTGTGTATTAACCCCTCTCTCTCTCAGTGCAGTGTCAGTGTCCAGTAGTGTGTGTATTAACCCCTCTCTCTCTCAGTGCAGTGTCAGTGTCCAGTAGTGTGTGTATTAACCCCTCTCTCTCTGTCTCAGGATTCTGAAGTCCCCCGTGGAGATACGCACAGAGATCTGTGAGGACTCTTTGCAGTGCAAGCGCTATGCTATGTACCACGGTTACCAGCAGGCCTACGAGCGATACTTCGGGGGTCCGGCCCAGAGTGGGAGGCGTGGCCGGGGAGCTCAGCCCCGATAAGGCAGCGGCCCGCAGGCCGTGAGCAGCCCCTGCTCGGCACAGTGTAGTGCCCATATCACCCCTGTACCCGTATATACCCTCACCTACTCACATGTATCGGCAGCGCAGGCTCCCTGCGGGAAGGCTGCAGGTCCCCGGGCCCGGTGCCAGCGTCCCCAGCGGACCTGGAGCGGGCTGGAGCGGGCTGGAGCGGGCCGCACTGCCACCACAGCCCCCAGACAGAACCACCAGCAGCCGCGGGTCCGGTCTGGCCTGCTCTGGACCTGCTGGTCGCTGGCCTCCGGCTCTGGGGCCGCAGCCGGAGACCACACGCCTGTAGAAACATGCTTGAAACACGCGTGCTCTCCGTGTACACGACCTGCAGTCAATAAAGGCAAATAGAGCTACAGGCGTGTCTGGTTGTCTGTGTCCGTCTGTCTCTCTCAGACGCCTCCCCCAGTGCCAACTGAAGCGGTCTGACCCACAGGCGGCGCACTAGGGCAGCTGTGGACAATAAGCAACGCGCTGCAGGAGAGGCCGGGCCGGGGCACTCACCCCTCTGCCCACAAGGTCACGCTGTGCTCATCGTCAGAAGAGCTCTTGGCTGTGTGTCGCCCCCTCTACCACACTGCACACGGCACACGACACACGGCACTCGACACTCGACACTCCACACAGGCATCAACGTCTCACTTTATTGTGTGGAGGTGATGATCGCCCACCTTAACAGACACAAACATTCCTTCTTCCTAAACTCTGAGCTGCCCTGCTGCTCCTTCCACCAAGAGGCAGGTCTGGCAACACTTACAGAGACTCTCCTGATTGAGTTTTAGATTGCTTTTATTTGTATTTTTTATTAGGCATTTTTAGTTTTTTAACAGTTTTTAACCAATTTTTTCATGCAGGTCAGGCTTGATGTGTTTTTTTCCCCCATCTTGGTCCTGCTCTGCATAAAAAATAATCCTAGTCAGATGTCCAGGCAATGTACTAATTAATATCTTAACCCAACGTTATCACACACTCCTCCTGCACACTACTGCACACTGACACTGCACTGAGAGAGAGGGGATAATACACACACTCCTCCTGCACACTACTGTACACTGACACTGCACTGAGATAGAGAGGGGTTAATACACACACTCCTCCTGCACACTACTGCACACTGACACTGCACTGAGAGAGAGGGGTTAATACACACACTCCTCCTGCACACTACTGTACACTGACACTGCACTGAGAGAGAGGGGTTTATACACACACTCCTCCTGCACACTACTGTACACTGACACTGCACTGAGAGAGAGGGGGGTTAATACACACACTCCTCCTGCACACTACTGTACACTGACACTGCACTGAGAGAGAGGGGGGTTAATACACACACTCCTCCTGCACACTACTGTACACTGACACTACACTGAGAGAGAGAGGGGTTAATACACACACTCCTCCTGCACACTCCTGTACACTGACACTGCACTGAGAGAGAGAGGGGTTAATACACACACTCCTCCTGCACACTACTGTACACTGACACTGCACCGAGAGAGAGGGGTTAATACACACACTCCTCCTGCACACTACTGTACACTGACACTGCACTGAGAGAGAGGGGTTAATACACACACTCCTCCTGCACACTACTGTACACTGACACTGCACTGAGAGAGAAAGGGGTTAATACACACACTCCTCCTGCACACTACTGTACACTGACACTGCACTGAGAGAGAGAGGGGTTAATACACACACTCCTCCTGCACACTACTGTACACTGACACTGCACTGAGAGAGAGAGGGGTTAATACACACACTCCTCCTGCACACTACTGTACACTGACACTGCACTGAGAAAGAGGGGTTAATACACACACTCCTCCTGCACACTACTGTACACTGACACTGCACTGAGAGAGAGGGGGGTTAATACACACACTCCTCCTGCACACTACTGTACACTGACACTGCACTGAGAGAGAGGGGTTAATACACACACTCCTCCTGCACACTACTGTACACTGACACTGCACTGAGAGAGAGGTTAATACACACACTCCTCCTGCACACTACTGTACACTGACACTGCACTGAGAGAGAGAGGGGTTAATACACACACTCCTCCTGCACACTACTGTACACTGACACTGCACTGAGAGAGAGAGGGGTTAATACACACACTCCTCCTGCACACTACTGTACACTAACACTGCACTGAGAGAGAGAGAGGGGTTAATACACACACTCCTCCTGCACACTACTGTACACTAACACTGCACTGAGAGAGAGAGAGGGGTTAATACACACACTCCTCCTGCACACTACTGTACACTGACACTGCACTGAGAGAGAGAGGGGTTAATACACACACTCCTCCTGCACACTACTGTACACTGACACTGCACTGAGAGAGAGGGGTTAATACACACACTCCTCCTGCACACTACTGTACACTGACACTGCACTGAGAGAGAGAGGGGTTAATACACACACTCCTCCTGCACACTACTGTACACTGACACTGCACTGAGAGAGAGAGGGGTTAATACACACACTCCTCCTGCACACTACTGTACACTGACACTGCACTGAGAGAGAGAGGGGTTAATACACACACTCCTCCTGCACACTACTGTACACTGACACTGCACTGAGAGAGAGGGGTTAATACACACACTCCTCCTGCACACTACTGTACACTGACACTGCACTGAGAGAGAGAGGGGTTAATACACACACTCCTCCTGCACACTACTGTACACTGACACTGCACTGAGAGAGAGAGGGGTTAATACACACACTCCTCCTGCACACTACTGTACACTGACACTGCACTGAGAGAGAGAGGGGTTAATACACACACTCCTTCTGCACACTACTGTACACTGACACTGCACTGAGAGAGAGAGGGGTTAATACACACACTCCTCCTGCACACTACTGTACACTGACACTGCACTGAGAGAGAGAGAGGGGTTAATACACACACTCCTCCTGCACACTACTGTACACTGACACTGCACTGAGAGAGAGAGGGGTTAATACACACACTGCTCCTGCACACTACTGTACACTGACACTGCACTGAGAGAGAGAGGGGTTAATACACACACTCCTCCTGCACACTACTGTACACTGACACTGCACTGAGAGAGAGGGGTTAATACACACACTCCTCCTGCACACTACTGTACACTGACACTGCACTGAGAGAGAGAGGGGTTAATACACACACTTTTGTACACCGACATTGACATAAACACCGGTTTATGTTTTTCACAGGTTAATAAGGTTCCCTGTACCAGTGAATTATACAGTAGTGCGGATCTGAAATGTCAGGATGTGATTTACTTTTCTAAACAGTACGGCTCTGCAGCACAGCTGGTGTCACTCGGAGAAGCTCCACTCTTCGAGACCCGCAGACACGCTGCTGAGGGCGACACGCTGGCCGGGGGAGGAGGGGGGCCGCCGGCGTGCGGTCAGCGGGTTCACGAGTCGCTGACGAGTGCGGATCGCCCGCGCAGCCGGGACACACCGCCATCTGGCGGCCGCGCCCGGAACGACAGCTGCCTTGTCCGCGGTGAGGGGGAGGCAGAGGGCGTGTCCGGGCCGTGTCCAGGGGTGTCGCAGCTGCCGGCCAATCCGCAGGCAGCGTGTCCCCCAGGGCGGGCTGGGGACAGAGCTATAAACAGGGTGGCAGGAAGAGACAACCACACTGTTCACCTCACTGAAACAGCAAGACAAGATGAAGACCCTGACTGTCCTCGTGCTGTGTGCCCTGACAGCTGTGTGTCTGTCCACTGGAGGTGAGTCTGTCTGTGTGTCTGTCTATGTCTCTGTCTATCTGTCTGTCTGTCCACTGGAGGTAAGTCTGTCTGTCTGTGTGTAAGTCTGTCTATGTGTCTGTCTATCTGTCTGTGTGTCTGTCCACTGGAGGTAAGTCTGTCTGTCTGTGTTTGAGACTGTCTATGTCTCTGTCTATCTGTCTGTGTGTGAGTCTGTCCACTGAAGGTGATTCTGTATGTTTGTGTCTATCTGTGTGCCTGCCTGTCTGTGTGTCTGTCCAATGGAGGTGAGTCTGTCTGTTAGCCTGTCCACTGGAGGTGATTCTGTATGTTTGTGTTTATCTGTCTGTGTGTCTATCCACTGGAGGTGAGTCTGTCTGTCTGTGTGTGAGTCTGTCTGTGTCTGTGTCTATCTGTCTTTGTGTCTGTACCCTGGAGGTGAGTCTGTCTGTGTGTCCACTGGAGGTGAGTTTGTCTGTCTATCTGTCTGTCTGTCTGTCTGTCTGTCTGTCCACTGGAGGTGATTCTGTGTGTTTGTGTTTATTTGTCTCTGTGTCTGTCCAGTGGAAGTGAGTCTGTCTGTGTTTCTGTGTATCTGTCTATCTACAGTATCTGTGTGCC
The DNA here is from genome assembly GCF_055471065.1 of Atractosteus spatula. NCBI lineage: Eukaryota > Metazoa > Chordata > Actinopteri > Semionotiformes > Lepisosteidae > Atractosteus > Atractosteus spatula. Next base: position 382,704 of record NC_142718.1, read on the forward strand.
TGCCTGTTTGTGAGTATGTCCACCGGAGGTGAGTCTGTCTGTCTGTGTGTGAGTCTGTCTGTCCACTGGAGGTGATTCTGTATGTTTGTGTTTATTTGTCTGTGTGTCTATTAGTGTGCCTGCCTTTCTGTCTGTGAGTCTGTCCACTGGAGGTGACTCTGTCTGTGAGTCTGCCAGAGGTAAGTCTGTCCATCTGTCTGTGTGCTTGTTCATCTTATGTCAGTCGAGACTTTTACTGGATAAACTGCACACACACATGTACAGACTCTTGAGGCTGAACTTTCTGATCCTTTCTTTAAATTCCAGACTCCGATGTCTCTGTCAGCGCCCCGGATTCTCATAGCACAGAAGGTGAGAATCCTCCATCATGCTTGGGTCCTCTGCCTCTCCTGCCCACTGGGCTCAGCAGACATGGGAGGAGTCAGGGTGTGTCAGAGAGGGAAAGGGAGGAGTCAGGGTGTGTCAGAGAGGGAGGAGTCAGGGTGTGTCAGAGAGGGAAGGGGAGGGGCCAGGGTGTGTCAGAGAGGGAGGGAGAGGGAGGAGTCAGGGTGTGTCAGAGAGGGAGGGAGAGGGAGGGGTCAGGGTGTGTCAGTGGGGAAGGGGAGGAGTCAGGGTGTGTCAGAAGGGAGAGAGGGAGGAGTCAGGGTGTGTCAAATGCGGGGAGGGGAGGAGTCAGTGTGTTTCAGAGAGGGAGGGAGAGGGCAGAGTCAGGGTGTGTCGGGGCGGAGGGGAGGAGTCAGGGTGCGTCCGAGGGGGGAGGGGAGGAGTCAGGTTGTGTCAGTGGGGTAAGGGGAGGAGTCAGTGTGTTTCAGAGAGGGAGGGAGAGGGCAGAGTCAGGGTGTGTCGGGGAGGAGGGGAGGAGTCGGGGTGTGTCAGTGGGAGCCCTGATTCTATTTTAGAGGCAGGTCCTGTGTGACCTGGCATGTTCTTTCCGTGTTGCAGAAGTGTTTGTGAAGAGAGACCTGGCCTCCTCCTTCGTCAAGAGACTGAAGAGGCACATCGGGGCTGCAGGGGGCGCCGCAGGGGGCGCTGGCGGCACCGGACTGTCGCTGCAGCAGCTGGAGAGGTGAGGGGCCGTGTGCTCGCCGCCTGAGGGGGGCAGGGGGTAGGGACAGGCCCGGGTGGCCGAGTGAGCGTCATCTACTTGTCTCCCTCTCTCTCCAGCCTGCGCGAGGTGTGTGAAGTCAACCTGGCCTGTGAGCACATGGCAGAGACCGCCGGTATCGTCGCCGCCTACACCCAGTACTACGGACCAATCCCCTACTAGACCACGCCCCCGTGAGGACTGAGCCCCGCCCAGTCCCGGTGAAGCCACGCCCATCTGTGAGAATTAACCCTTTCAAGACTGGAGCGGGGCCACACGTGAAGAACATCTGCCTATGAACCGACAAACTGTATCTGAACACACGCGAAAGTCCTCCTGTTAAAGAGAAGAATTCATACATAAGTGCCTCTTCTTCCAGGAAAGTTTTTTTCTGGATGTATAGTATTTCTACAGTATGTTTATGTTAGTCCAGTTGGTATAAGCTGAAGCAGTTTGAAATGGGATCCAGAGTATAAGATTCCGACTCGGGTCTGCCGACTGCGTGTTGACGTCTCGTCTGACCTGCCGTGTCACGTGACTGCGCTGCGCCGCGCCGCCGGGGCTGTGTTCCCACGCCAGAACATCCTGCTGTGCGCCGCCGGGCTCCGAGCAAGCCGAAATAAACACTTCCAGAGCACCTCTCTCTCCCTGTGTCTGTCCGCAGCGTGTGTGTGTGTGTGTGTGTGTGTGTGTGTGTGTGTGTGTCAGGAGGTGTGTATGTGTGTGTCAGGAGGTGTGTGTATCTGTGTGTGTGTGTGTGTGTCAGGAGGTGTGTGTATCTGGGTCTATGTGTGTCAGGAGGTGTGTATGATTGTCAGGGTGAGTGTATGTGTGTGTCAGGAGGTGTGTGTATCTGGGTCAATGTGTGTCAGGAGGTGTGTATGATTGTCAGGGTGAGTGTATGTGTGTGTCAGGAGGTGTGTGTATCTATGTGTGTGTGTCAGGAGGTGTGTATGATTGTCAGGGTGAGTGTATGTGTGTGTCAGGAGGTGTGTGTATCTGGGTCAATGTGTGTCAGGAGGTGTGTATGATTGTCAGGGTGAGTGTATGTGTGTGTCAGGAGGTGTGTGTATCTATGTGTGTGTGTCAGGAGGTGTGTATGATTGTCAGGGTGAGTGTATGTGTGTGTCAGGAGGTGTGTGTATCTGGGTCAATGTGTGTCAGGAGGTGTGTATGATTGTCAGGGTGAGTGTATGTGTGTGTCAGGAGGTGTGTGTATCTGGGTCAATGTGTGTCAGGAGGTGTGTATGATTGTCAGGGTGAGTGTATGTGTGTGTCAGGAGGTGTGTGTATCTATGTGTGTGTGTCAGGAGGTGTGTATGATTGTCAGGGTGAGTGTATGTGTGTGTCAGGAGGTGTGTGTATCTGGGTCTATGTGTGTCAGGAGGTGTGTATGATTGTCAGGGTGAGTGTATGTGTGTGTCAGGAGGTGTGTGTATCTGTGTGTGTGTGTCAGGAGGTGTGTATGATTGTCAGGGTTTAGTGTATGTGTGTGTCAGGAGGTGTGTGTATCTGGGTCTATGTGTGTCAGGAGGTGTGTGTATCTGTGTGTGTGTGTGTCAGGAGGTGTGTGTATCTGGGTGTATATGTGTGTCAGGGTAAGTGTGTGTGTGTATATATCTGGGTGTATGTGTGTGTATATGTATGTCAGGCTGTGTGTGTATATATATATTTGGGTGTATACTGTATGTGTGTCAGGGTAAGTGTGTGTGTGTATATATCTGGGTGTATGTGTGTATATGTATGTCAGGCTGTGTGTGTATATATATATCTGGGTGTATATGTGTGTCAGGTTAAGTGTGTATATATATATCTGGGTGTATATGTGTGTCAGGGTAAGTGTGTGTGTGTATATCTGGGTGTATATGTGTGTCAGGGTAAGTGTGTATATATATATCTGGGTGTATATGTGTGTCAGGGTAAGTGTGTGTGTGTGTATATCTGGGTGTATATGTGTGTCAGGGTAAGTGTGTGTGTGTGTATATCTGGGTGTATATGTGTGTCAGGGTATGTGTGTGTGTGTGTATATCTGGGTGTATATGTGTGTCAGGGTAAGTGTGTGTGTGTGTATATCTGGGTGTATATGTGTGTCAGGGTAAGTGTGTGTGTGTATATCTGGGTGTATGTGTCTGAACTGTTGCTCAGATGCTGTTTCATAAAGCAGGTTTAACTAATTCAGGATTTTCTCAAATTATCCCGATAGACTTCACCTTACAGCTGCGTTCAGGTTAACTCAGGCTTCAGTTATCCGGTTAAAGTCCAGTTAGAGGGTTCAGGCGACAAGCGCCGAGTCCTCCAGCCTGGCGACGGGAACAGTCTGCACCCGGGACCAGGAACTACAGCTCCTGAAGGAAGCGCTGTGATAGAGAGGAGCTGTACCCTGGTACCCTGGAGCTCTGCAAGAGCCAGAGAAGAGGCCTGCCAAAGGTTCGCAGATCAATTCAACCCGGAGCTGAACGGTGATCCAATGACGTGTCTCCAGACAAACGCAGGCACGTGTGGCAGTAGGATGGCTCTGAAGTGGAGCTCCTCCTGATGCTGGAGGGCTTCACACTTGTACAATATTGTCTCGATGTGTTTCCGGTTGTGTGTGCAGTCCAGAGAGTGTATCACATCAGGAAATTGCTGTAAGAAATGTTTAGATCACAGTGCAGAGCTACAGAAAACAGAACTACATTCGCAGTGGATGGAATTCGATATGAGAACATTGCCAGCTAGTTCATGAAACCCCTGCTTGATGGTGTTCACTAATGTACAGCCAGGAAACCTTCTGGACCGTCTCAGTGCAAACACCACTGAAGCACTGTGCTCAGCCCGACCAGCAGTTTGAGTTTCTGCTCACTCTGAGCTGCAACAAGCAGTATTAACAGTGTGCGGGTTTTAGAGATCATGAATGTAAGGTTTACTCTGCTGAAACGGTGAAAGGCCATCTCTAAATCTCAGCGGCAATAACACCCTGCAGACTGCTGTCAACGTGTTTGGCAAAGTTATCCAGTTAACTGAGTCATCTGGCTTTGTGAGATCTCCCTCTGTAATGTGTGTACAACCCACACCCACACATACAATACAACCCACCGTCTTCACCGAGTCAAGACCCCAGTCCCAATCAAAGCCCAATCAGTCGTCAATACGCTGGATTCTGAACACAACTGCAGAGACAGCTGCAATAAATAAAAACTCAGAAGAAGAGTCAAGGGTCTGGGGTGTGTTTATACCCACACACACGATTGTGATGGAGAAAAGGCAGAGCCATCGGTTAGCGCGCAGTACTGATATAACAGCACAGAGCAGAGCAATGCGAGGTTGTGAGTTCGTGCCTCACCTGGAGCAGGTCTTTTGGGGTGGCGCTCTGTGGCTCAGGATCTGTCTCTGTGGCTGGAGGGTTGCCGGTTCAAATCCTGCGGCCGGCAGAGGAATCCTACTCCGTTGGCCCCTGAGCGAGGCCCTTAACCCCCACTGCTCCAGGGGCGCTGTATAAATATCTGACCCTGCACTCTGACCCCCAGCTTCTCTCCCTATCTGTGTGTCTCATGGAGAGCAGGCTGGGGTCTGCGAAAAGACAAATTCCTAATACAAGAAATTGTATATGGCCAATAAAGTGATCTTCGTCTTAATCAAGAAAGCTGAAATTGAAAACGAGGGAGGCCCCTGTCACATGACGAGGGTACACGGCTTCAGGAAGCGCGTACGTGACGTGTTTTCCGGCGATGGCGGGCGAAGATGGCGGCCGGTAGCGCTAAGGGCTCGTTTGAATCCAGGCAGTAAACACAGCGCGCGAGTGTTTGATAAGGGACCCGGGGCTCAAGACCCGCTCCCGGTGATTACTGGATCTTGGCTTCACGGGACGGCCGGTGCTCTGGAAGAAGCGAGGTCTGCCTCTGGATCCGTGTTCGCGTCTGGGTCAGTGTCTCCGGTCTCTAGACCGTGCGTGTGCTCCTCCGTCCTCGGCTCTCAGTCCGGTTTATCCGTCTTGTGCACAAGTGCAGGGCAGTGCTTCTCTGCATGTGTGCGCCAGTGCAGAGGCGTTAAGGAAACGCCGAACGTTAAAACAACAGCAGCAACAACCCACGGTAACCCGGTAACACACGGCTTGAATACGGGCGGCACAAGCAGTGAGAGGCAGCGGTGGGGCAGAGTTCAGTCCGGCAGCCTGTGGGGAGAACCTGTCTCCGAGCCTGGAGATTCGTGTCTCTCTGCTCCTATGACCCTCACCAGAGGGGAGGCGGGGCAAAGCGAGACACCAGGATGGCTGCTGTCCTTAGCGATACTCCCCGCCTTCTCGAGACCGCGAGGTGTAAACATGTCCACAACAGAGGGGAGCTGTAGCCCAGTGATGGACTGGGCTGGCCCGATCACCCCCTGCTGCCAGACCACACTGATCCCGCACGAGAGCACCTGTAGCGTGAAGCAAGGACACTGGAAGACAGGCAGGTCGTCTTGTGTCCACGCACGGGCTTGAGGGGCTTTCCTGCAGCAGACACTGGTCTCCTGTGTGGGGGTTTGTAAGGGTCTGTAGGAGCGTCTCCAGGTCCTCAAGAGCTGACTGCCCTTCTCTGTGTTTCAGGGTGAGAGAGAGACAGCGCCACCATGGGGCGAAGATCGACGTCCTCCACCAAGAGTGGGAAATTCATGAACCCCACTGACCAGGCCCGTGAGTACAGCTGTATCCACTGTAATAACGTTATACTGTCCACTGACCAGGCCCGTGAGTACAGCTGTGTCCACTGTAATAACGTTATACTGTCCACTGACCAGGCCCGTGAGTACAGCTGTGTCCACTGTAATAACGTTATACTGTCCACTGACCAGGCCCGTGAGTACAGCTGTGTCCACTGTAATAGTGTTATACTGTCCACTGACCAGGCCCCTGAGTACAGCTGTGTCCACTGTAATAGCGTTATGCTGACAGTACACTGGTATCAATGAGGCTGGGATGCGAACTGGACACTGTGGCTTATCTGACACTGTCCCTTCCTGTCCTCTGCAGGGAAGGAGGCCCGGAAGAGGGAGCTGAAAAAGGTGAGACTGTCTGGAGTGTCTGCCATTGACCCTCTCTCCTGTCTCCGTCTCCGTCTCCGTCTCTCTCTCTCTCTCTCTCTCTCTCTCTCTCTCTCTCTCTCTCTCTCTCTCTCCTCGCCCCTGTGTCTCTCTCTCTCTCTCTCTCTCTCTCTCTCTCTCTCCTCGCCCCTGTGTCTCTCTCTCTCTCTCTCTCTCTCTCTCTCTCTCCTCGCCCCTGTGTCTCTCTCTCTCTCTCCTCGCCCCTGCGTCTGTCTCTCTCTCTCTCTCTCTCTCCTCGCCCCTGCGTCTGTCTCTCTCTCTCTCTCTCCTCGCCCCTGCGTCTGTCTCTCTCTCTCTCTCTCTCTCCTCGCCCCTGTGTCTGTCTCTCTCTCTCTCTCTCTCTCTCCTCGCCCCTGTGTCTGTCTCTCTCTCTCTCTCTCCTCGCCCCTGTGAACCCCTCTCCTCTCCTCTCTCTCCAGAACAAGAAGCAGAGGATGATGGTCCGAGCAGCAGTGCTGAAGATGAAGGACCCCAGACAGATCATCAGAGACATGGAGAAACTGGATGAGATGGGTAATGAGGTGTTAATTAACTAATCCTAGTTAATCACTAACCGCCTGACACTCTCTCGTGTCACACACTGTATTATTATTATTATTATTATTATTATTATTATTATTGAGAGACAGGCTCACTGTCTGTTCCTCAGGCTGGGACAGGAGATCGCACACTGTATTATTATTATTGAGAGACAGGCTCACTGTCTGTTCCTCAGGCTGGGACAGGAGATCACACACTGTATTATTATTATTGAGAGACAGGCTCACTGTCTGTTCCTCAGGCTGGGACAGGAGATCGCACACTGTATTATTATTATTGAGAGACAGGCTCACTGTCTGTTCCTCAGGCTGGGACAGGAGATCACACACTGTATTATTATTATTGAGAGACAGGCTCACTGTCTGTTCCTCAGGCTGGGACAGGAGATCACACACTGTATTATTATTATTGAGAGACGGGCTCACTGTCTGTTCCTCAGGCTGGGACAGGAGGTCACACACTGTATTATTATTATTGAGAGACGGGCTCACTGTCTGTTCCTCAGGCTGGGACAGGAGATCACACACTGTATTATTATTATTGAGAGACGGGCTCACTGTCTGTTCCTCAGGCTGGGACAGGAGATCACACACTGTATTATTATTATTGAGAGACAGGCTCACTGTCTGTCCCTCAGGCTGGGACAGGAGATCACACACTGTATTATTATTATTGAGAGACAGGCTCACTGTCTGTTCCTCAAGCTGGGACAGGAGATCACACACTGTATTATTATTATTGAGAGACAGGCTCACTGTCTGTTCCTCAGGCTGGGACAGGAGATCACACTGTATTATTATTACTGAGAGACAGGCTCACTGTCTGTTCCTCAGGCTGGGACAGGAGATCACACACTGTATTATTATTATTGAGAGACAGGCTCACTGTCTGTTCCTCAGGCTGGGACAGGAGATCACACTGTATTATTATTATTGAGAGACAGGCTCACTGTCTGTTCCTCAGGCTGGGACAGGAGATCACACACTGTATTATTATTATTGAGAGACAGGCTCACTGTCTGTTCCTCAGGCTGGGACAGGAGATCACACACTGTATTATTATTATCGAGAGACAGACTCACTGTCTGTTCCTCAGGCTGGGACAGGAGATCACACACTGTATTATTATTATTGAGAGACAGGCTCACTGTTCCTCAGGCTGGGACAGGAGATCACACACTGTATTATTATTGTTGAGAGACAGGCTCACTGTCTGTTCCTCAGGCTGGGTCAGGAGATCACACACTGTATTATTATTATTGAGAGACAGGCTCACTGTCTGTCCCTCAGGCTGGGACAGAAGATCACACACAGACTGAATAGGAGTAAAAGTTTTGGTCGCTGTTTTTTAGGTGTAGCCAATACTTTAATACTCTTTTCTGTGTTTTTCAATAGTGGGTACTGGCCTAATTCGGCCCTGCACCCATTGTTAGGGGACCCCACACTTCACTGCCGTATAGGGCAATGGGTAGGATATTGAAATATTTGGAGCCAGATTCTTGTTGTTGGGTTGATATTGAAGAGCCTTCTTATTGCGTAGAATGCCCTGAGTGCCTTCACTCTCTCTGCCTGACCTGATCTTTCTCTGTGTGTGAGAGAGAGAGAGAGAGACCCGGTCTCCGTTTCTGTGTGTGACCCGGTCCGTCTCTCTCAGAGTTTAACCCGGTCCAGGTGCCGCTGCTGAACGAGAAGGTTCTGCGGGACAAGAGGAAGAAGCTGCGTGAGACCTTCGAGCGGATCGTGCGTCTGTACGAGAAGGAGAACCCGGACACGTACCGCGAGCTGCGCCGCCTGGAGCACGAGTACGAGACCAAGCGAGGCCAGCTGTCTCTCTACTTCGACTCTGTCAAGGTCTGTGTGTCTCAGAGTGAGGCCTGCTGTCTCTGTACTGGACTCTGTGTGTCTCAGAGCGAGGCCAGCTGTCTCTGTACTGGACTCTGTGTGTCTCAGAGTGAGGCCAGCTGTCTCTGTACTGGACTCTGTGTGTCTCAGAGCGAGGCCAGCTGTCTGTACTGGACTCTGTGTGTCTCAGAGCGAGGCCAGCTGTCTCTGTACTGGACTCTGTGTGTCTCAGAGCGAGGCCAGCTGTCTCTGTACTGGACTCTGTGTGTCTCAGAGTGAGGCCAGCTGTCTCTGTACTGGACTTTGTGTGTCTCAGAGCGAGGCCAGCTGTCTGTACTGGACTCTGTGTGTCTCAGAGCGAGGCCAGCTGTCTGTACTGGACTCTGTGTGTCTCAGAGCGAGGCCAGCTGTCTCTGTACTGGACTCTGTGTGTCTCAGAGCGAGGCCAGCTGTCTGTACTGGACTCTGTGTGTCTCAGAGCGAGGCCAGCTGTCTCTGTACTGGACTCTGTGTGTCTCAGAGCGAGGCCAGCTGTCTGTACTGGACTCTGTGTGTCTCAGAGCGAGGCCAGCTGTCTCTGTACTGGACTCTGTGTGTCTCAGAGCGAGGCCAGCTGTCTGTACTGGACTCTGTGTGTCTCGGAGCGAGGCCAGCTGTCTCTGTACTGGACTCTGTGTGTCTCAGAGCGAGGCCAGCTGTCTCTGTACTGGACTCTGTGTGTCTCAGAGCGAGGCCAGCTGTCTGTACTGGACTCTGTGTGTCTCAGAGCGAGGCCAGCTGTCTCTGTACTGGACTCTGTGTGTCTCAGAGCGAGGCCAGCTGTCTGTACTGGACTCTGTGTGTCTCGGAGCGAGGCCAGCTGTCTCTGTACTGGACTCTGTGTGTCTCAGAGTGAGGCCAGCTGTCTCTGTACTGGACTCTGTGTGTCTCAGAGCGAGGCCAGCTGTCTGTACTGGACTCTGTGTTTCTCAGAGTGAGGCCTGCTGTCTCTGTACTGGACTCTGTGTGTCTCGGAGCGAGGCCAGCTGTCTCTGTACTGGACTCTGTGTGTCTCAGAGTGAGGCCAGCTGTCTCTGTACTGGACTCTGTGTGTCTCAGAGTGAGGCCAGCTGTCTGTACTGGACTCTGTGTGTCTCAGAGCGAGGCCTGCTGTCTCTGTACTGGACTCTGTGTGTCTCAGAGCGAGGCCAGCTGTCTCTGTACTGGACTCTGTGTGTCTCAGAGCGAGGCCAGCTGTCTCTGTACTGGACTCTGTGTGTCTCAGAGCGAGGCCAGCTGTCTGTACTGGACTCTGTGTGTCTCAGAGCGAGGCCAGCTGTCTCTGTACTGGACTCTGTGTGTCTCAGAGCGAGGCCAGCTGTCTCTGTACTGGACTCTGTGTGTCTCAGAGCGAGGCCAGCTGTCTGTACTGGACTCTGTGTTTCTCAGAGCGAGGCCAGCTGTCTCTGTACTGGACTCTGTGTTTCTCAGAGTGAGGCCAGCTGTCTCTGTACTGGACTCTGTGTGTCTCAGAGCGAGGCCAGCTGTCTGTACTGGACTCTGTGTGTCTCAGAGCGAGGCCAGCTGTCTCTGTACTGGACTCTGTGTGTCTCAGAGCGAGGCCAGCTGTCTCTGTACTGGACTCTGTGTGTCTCGGAGCGAGGCCAGCTGTCTGTACTGGACTCTGTGTGTCTCAGAGCGAGGCCAGCTGTCTCTGTACTGGACTCTGTGTGTCTCAGAGTGAGGCCAGCTGTCTGTACTGGACTCTGTGTGTCTCAGAGCGAGGCCAGCTGTCTCTGTACTGGACTCTGTGTGTCTCAGAGCGAGGCCAGCTGTCTCTGTACTGGACTCTGTGTGTCTCAGAGCGAGGCCAGCTGTCTCTGTACTGGACTCTGTGTGTCTCAGAGCGAGGCCAGCTGTCTGTACTGGACTCTGTGTTTCTCAGAGTGAGGCCAGCTGTCTCTGTACTGGACTCTGTGTGTCTCAGAGCGAGGCCTGCTGTCTCTGTACTGGACTCTGTGTGTCTCAGAGCGAGGCCTGCTGTCTCTGTACTGGACTCTGTGTGTCTCAGAGCGAGGCCTGCTGTCTCTGTACTGGACTCTGTGTGTCTCAGAGCGAGGCCAGCTGTCTGTACTGGACTCTGTGTGTCTCAGAGCGAGGCCAGCTGTCTGTACTGGACTCTGTGTGTCTCAGAGCGAGGCCTGCTGTCTCTGTACTGGACTCTGTGTGTCTCAGAGCGAGGCCAGCTGTCTCTGTACTGGACTCTGTGTGTCTCAGAGCGAGGCCAGCTGTCTGTACTGGACTCTGTGTTTCTCAGAGCGAGGCCAGCTGTCTCTGTACTGGACTCTGTGTGTCTCAGAGCGAGGCCAGCTGTCTGTACTGGACTCTGTGTTTCTCAGAGTGAGGCCAGCTGTCCCTGTACTGGACTCTGTGTGTCTCAGAGCGACGCCAGCTGTCTGTACTGGACTCCAGCTCTGTGTGTCCATTACTGACACTGGACAACGGGAGACACGACCACGTTCCTCACACTCATGTCCCCTGCTGCTCCTGTCTCTGTCCCAGAATGCCGAGCTGGTGGAGGTGGACAGTATTCCTCTGCCAGACATGCCTCACGCCCCCTCCAGCATCCTGATCCAGGACATCCCCCTGCCGGGAGCCCAGCCGCCCTCCATCCTGAAGAAGACCTCGGCGTACGGGTCAGTGTGGCCCGCCGGCGCGCCGCCACCGCGGGTGCGTGTGCTCGCCACGGGGGAGGCGTGCATGCGTGCGCGTTGACCTGCGTCTCTTCGTCTCTTAGGAAGGGCTTTGTGTCGCTGTCGACCCCCACGTCCATACAGGGCGTCCCGCGCCTGCCTCCTGGCCGCAAGCCCCCTGGCCCGCCCCCCGGGCAGCCCCCCCCCCACCTGGTGCAGCTGTACTCGCGGAGAGGAGGGGTCCTGCCCCCGGCCACCTACAGGAGGGAGGAGGACAGCACAGCCTACGACCCCGAGACAGGTACTGTGTATTAACCCCTCTCTCTCTCTCTCTCTCAGTGCAGTGTCAGTGTACAGTAGTGTGCAGGAGTGTGTGTATTAACCCCTCTCTCTCTCTCTCAGTGCAGTGTCAGTGTACAGTAGTGTGCAGGAGGAGTGTGTCTATTAACCCCTCTCTCTCTCAGTGCAGTGTCAGTGTACAGTAGTGTGCAGGAGGAGTGTGTGTATTAACCCCCCTCTCTCTCAGTGCAGTGTCAGTGTACAGTAGTGTGCAGGAGGAGTGTGTGTATTAACCCCTCTCTCTCTCTCAGTGCAGTGTCAGTGTACAGTAGTGTGCAGGAGGAGTGTGTGTATTAACCCCTCTCTCTCTCAGTGCAGTGTCAGTGTACAGTAGTGTGCAGGAGGAGTGTGTGTATTAACCCCTCTCTCTCTCAGTGCAGTGTCAGTGTACAGTAGTGTGCAGGAGGAGTGTGTGTATTAACCCTCTCTCTCTCTCAGTGCAGTGTCAGTGTACAGTAGTGTGCAGGAGGAGTGTGTATATTAACCCCTCTCAGTGCAGTGTCAGTGTACAGTAGTGTGCAGGAGGAGTGTGTGTATTAACCCCTCTCTCTCAGTGCAGTGTCAGTGTACAGTAGTGTGCAGGAGGAGTGTGTGTATTAACCCCTCTCTCTCTCAGTGCAGTGTCAGTGTACAGTAGTGTGCAGGAGGAGTGTGTGTATTAACCCCTCTCTCTCTCGGTGCAGTGTCAGTGTACAGTAGTGTGCAGGAGGAGTGTGTGTATTAGCCCCTCTCTCTCTCAGTGCAGTGTCAGTGTACAGTAGTGTGCAGGAGGAGTGTGTGTATTAACCCCTCTCTCTCTCAGTGCAGTGTCAGTGTACAGTAGTGTGCAGGAGCAGTGTGTGTATTAACCCCTCTCTCTCAGTGCAGTGTCAGTGTACAGTAGTGTGCAGGAGCAGTGTGTGTATTAACCCCTCTCTCAGTGCAGTGTCAGTGTACAGTAGTGTGCAGGAGCAGTGTGTGTATTAACCCCTCTCTCTCTCTGACAGTTACAGATCTGGGGGAGCTCCACTCGGAAGGTGGAGGCGCCCTGGACGTTGGTGGTCTCGGGGGCCGGGGAGGGGACAGCCAGAGCGACTCGGACGATGACGGAGACGAGGAGGAGGACAGCGAGGAGGATGAGGAGGGGGAGGAGAGGGACGAGGACATGGAGGAAGAGCACGTGATGGAGCCGCACCCCGAGGACGAGAGGGAGCGTGAGAGGCAGAGGGAGGAGGAGCGGGAAAGACAGGGCCAGGTGGAGAGGCAGACAGGTGCGACCGCGCTCTGCTCTGGGGGCGCGGAGAGTCTCTGAAATCTGGGGGCACCTGAAAGTGCTGACACCCCGTCTGTGAGCTCTGGGGGTACAGCGAGTCCCCACACCCTGTCTGTGAGCTCTGGCGGTACAGCGAGTCCAGACGCCCTGTCTGTGAGCTCTGGGGGTACAGCGAGTCACAATGCCCTGTCTGTGAGCTCTGGGGGTACAACGAGTCCAGACGCCCTTTCTCTGTGCTCTGGGGGTACAGCGAGTCCCCACACCCCGTCTGTGAGCTCTGGGGGTACAGCGAGTCACAATGCCCTGTCTGTGAGCTCTGGGGGTACAGCGAGTCCAGACGCCCTTTCTCTGTGCTCTGGGGGTACAGCGAGTCCCCACACCCTGTCTGTGAGCTCTGGCGGTACAGCGAGTCACGACGCCCTGTCTGTGAGCTCAGGGGGTACGGCGAGTCCTGATGCCCTGTCTGTGAGCTCTAGGGGTACAGCGAGTCCCCACACCCTGTCTGTGAGCTCAAGGGGTACGGCGAGTCCTGATGCCCTGTCTGTGAGCTCTAGGGGTACGGCGAGTCCTGACGCCCTGTCTCTGTGCTCTCAGGGCGCAGTGTGCGGTTTGCCGATGAGAAGCCGCGCCGGGAGAGGGCGAGGAGGGTTGTGAAGAAGACGAAGGCCATCACTCCCTTGCAGGCCATGATGCTCAGGATGGCAGGTAAGAGCTGCAGCCCCCCTCCCTGTGCAGCGCCCCCTGCTGGTCCCCAGCGCCGGTGCCCTCCGTCACGAGCCACTGTCTCCTCTCTCTGCAGGCCAGTCGGTGCCGGAGGAGGAGGAGGAGGAGGAGGAAGAGGAGGAGCCGGAGTACTCGGACGATTCGGACGACTCGGAGCGCGAGGAGAGGACACTGTCCGAGGCGCAGGTCCCGCCCCCGCTGGCCCAGCAGCGCCCGCCTCCCCTGGCTGCTCCAATCATCTCGCAGCAGCCCCAGCAGGCCCTCCCTCACATGCAGGCTCCGCCAATGACGGGGCCCCCTCCGCTGGGCCCGCCCCCGGCCCCGCCCATGCGCCCCCCGGGCCCTCCCACCGGCCCGCCCCCGGGCCCGCCTCCAGGTGAGTGACGGGGAGCTCAGCTGCTGCCAGCTTGCGGGGCATCCTTCGTCAATGACACCCCTCTCTCTGTCTCCAGGGGCGCCGCCCTTCCTGCGCCCCCCAGGCATGCCCGGCATCAGAGGGCCGATGCCCCGGCTCCTGCCCCCGGGGCCGCCCCCAGGCCGCCCGCCTGGCCCGCCGCCCGGACCCCCTCCAGGCCTGCCGCCCGGCCCCCCGCCTCGGGGCCCCCCGCCCAGGCTGCCCCCGCCGGCCCCACCAGGTGAGCCCCGAGTCTGCTGCTCTGTGTGTGTGTGTGTCGGTGCACACGTGTGACCGGAGGACTGATGGGACTCTCTCTCTCTCTCTCTCTCTCTCTCTCTCTCTCTCTCTCTCACAGGAATGCCACCGCCCCCCCCTCGCCCAGGACTGGCCCGCCCACTGGGGCCCCCCCCGGCCATGTTCCCCCCTCCCATCAACCCCAATGTGCTCAGCGCCCCCCCCAGCCTGATCCAGCGGCAGCAGAAGCCGGGCGACAGCGCGGCCGGCGCCCCCCCCGCTGGCGCCGCCCCGCTGCCCCCCCCTCCGTCCCTGCCGCTGCCCCTGCGGCTGCCCCCCCCGCCGGGCACGCCGGGCAGCGCGCCCCCGCACCACGCCCCCACCATCGAGAAGCGGGCCAGCCTGACGGCGGCGGGCGCGGGCGGCGGACCCGCCGGCGCCACCATCTCCGCCAAGCCGCAGATCACCAACCCCAAGGCCGAGGTCACGCGCTTCGTGCCCACCGCGCTGCGCGTGCGCCGCGAGCGGCAGGGCGCCGGGCTGGCGGGCGGCGCCGGCCGGAGGGCCGAGGAGGAGCACAAGCCGCCCGCGCCCTCCGCCGCGCCCGCTGGCATCCCGCTGCCCTCCATCCAGACGAAAGACCAGGTGTACGAGGCCTTCATGAGGGAGATGGAGGGGCTGCTGTAGGGCTGCTGGGAAGGGGGAGTACTGGGGGCTACGGGGGGGGGGGGGGTCCAGATGTTTGTTTTATTTTATAATGACTAGCTGTAGCAGCGTGAGAGAGAGTTTGCCGAGAATGAAAAGTGTTGTTTAAAGCTGTAAAAGCAGTGAAATAAAGTGCTCGCTGTGTAAGTCTCGGTTTGCCGTGTGTGTGCGTGTGTGCGTGCGCGCGCTGTGGGGGAGAGACAGGCGAGCGGGAGAGTCGAACCCGCGCAGTGTGCCTGAGCTGTGGTGTGGTGCGGGAGCCCAGGAGCCGGACAGCGTGACCTCGGAATGGCTCGTCATGGTCAGAGAAGTGGTGGCAGTGCTACCCAGGAGTCCTCAGTCCCTGCCTGCAGCCCGCTGGAGTCAGAGGGCAGGGGACAGAGAGACAGACAGCTCGTTTCTCCCACAGCAGTCAGGGGACAGAGACAGACGGCTCTTTCTCCCACAGCAGTCGGGGGACAGAGAGACAGACGGCTCTTTCTCCCACAGCAGTCGGGGGACAGAGAGACAGACGGCTCGTTTCTCCCACAGCAGTCGGGGGACAGAGACAGACGGCTCGTTTCTCCCACAGCAGTCGGGGGACAGAGACAGACGGCTCTTTCTCCCACAGCAGTCGGGGGACAGAGAGACAGACGGCTCTTTCTCCCACAGCAGTCGGGGGACAGAGAGACAGACGGCTCGTTTCTCCCACAGCAGTCGGGGGACAGAGACAGACGGCTCTTTCTCCCACAGCAGTCGGGGGACAGAGAGACAGACGGCTCTTTCTCCCACAGCGGTCGGGGAACAGAGAGACAGACGGCTCTTTCTCCCACAGCGGTCGGGGGACAGAGAGACAGACGGCTCTTTCTCCCACAGCAGTCGGGGGACAGAGAGACAGACGGCTCATTTCTCCCACAGCAGTCAGGGGACAGAAACAGACGGCTCGTTTCTCCCACAGCAGTCAGGGGACAGAGAGACAGACGGCTCTTTCTCCCACAGCAGTCAGGGGACAGAGAGACAGACGGCTCTTTCTCCCACAGCGGTCAGGGGACAGAGAGACAGACAGGTTCCTGCAGGTTAGGGCTGTGGGGGGCTGCTCTGGGGTTCAGTGTGACTGACTCCTCACTCCTCTGCTCTTACGCCTGCTGCCTGGTGTCTCCATTCCTCAGGGGTCGGGTCTCACGAACTCGGGGACAGTGAGGGAGAACACGCAAACTCCACAGTCGAACCCAGGTGCCCTGAGCGTGCGTGCGCACTGGCGAAGAACAGATGGGTTTCTGGGAGCAGCTCTCCAGACGAGCCAGCCAGGATCAGGGATCAGAATCGGGGAGCTCTAGAGCTACAGGTCTGGACCCCTCTCGCATGGGGGGCACCTGGGGAAAGCCCCCCACGGGGACATGACGAAGGCCGGCCCTGCTCAGCGGTTTTGAAATATTTCGTATTTTGGGTGTTTGAGTGTATAACGGAGCTGCAACAGCTCGGCTTGTGATGAAACGCAGTCGCTGCTGGTGACGAGGCTGGACGTCTAACCGGTCGAGAAGAAACTACACTACACAGAATCCAGCACGAGCTGGAGGTCAATGTTCAACGCGACAGCGTGTATGCCGGAAGTGAACTACAGCTCCCAGTGGACACAGCGGAAGCCGGGGGATATCCCATCAGCCGCTGCGCGTTCCTCCACACACTCGGCACGCTGGATGTCTAGCATGGCGGACGCGCTGGAGGGAGAGAGGGCAGAGGCTACAGAAACAGCGACGGAGAGCGGCGAGGATGGAGGAGCGGAGGAGACGGAGGCGCCGAAGAGCTTCAAGGATCTGGTGAGAAGCCGCTGGAGCCCCCGGATAGCTGCCGGCCCGATACCGGGACAGGGCGCTGCTCGCAGCGGGGGGTAACGGAAAGAGCTGTCTGTTTGATATTGGGGTCCCCTCCAGGTGCCCCTGCTTAACAGACAGGCCGCACTGCCAACTGCATGTTGGTCAGTGGTGTGCACTGGCCTCAGTGGGTCCTGCATGTGTTGTTGGGAGGTGTTTTTCTCTGCACATGGAGGATGTTTTACAGAACTCTGTGCGGGGCTTCTATGGGCGTCAGATGAGTCAGATGAGCTGATAGTCAGTCCGAGGTTCTGTATGTGTAGCTGGCTGTGTGCCCAGTGTGTTGCTGTTCAGTGTGAAGTGGTACCTGTTTCCCTGAGGTCTGGCTTTTTTCTGGAAAAACTGGACTCTGGTCTTGTCCAGATGGGCTGGCAGTGCCCAGGTCTGACAGTGCTGCTCCAGCAGTGCCAGGCTCTGCTGCTGACCCTGTTCTGGGTCCAGATGGGCTGGCAGTGCCCAGGTCTGACAGTGCTGCTCCAGCAGTGCCAGGCTCTGCTGCTGACCCTGTTCTGGGTCCAGATGGGCTGGCAGTGCCCAGGTCTGACAGTACTGCTCCAGCAGTGCCAGGCTCTGCTGCTGACCCTGTTCTGGGTCCAGATGGGCTGGCAGTGCCCAGGTCTGACAGTGCTGCTCCAGCAGTGCCAGGCTCTGCTGCTGACCCTGTTCTGGGTCCAGATGGGCTGGCAGTGCCCAGGTCTGACAGTACTGCTCCAGCAGTGCCAGGCTCTGCTGCTGACCCTGTTCTGGGTCCAGATGGGCTGGCAGTGCCCAGGTCTGACAGTGCTGCTCCAGCAGTGCCAGGCTCTGCTGCTGACCCTGTTCTGGGTCCAGATGGGCTGGCAGTGCCCAGGTCAGACAGTACTGCTCCAGCAGTGCCAGGCTCTGTTCTGTGGGTGACAGCAGGACCAGGTCATCAGTAGAGCAGGAGCTTGATCTCTGTGTCAGGAGTGTGAGTCCAGGAGCTGCAGAGTGTGCCAGCTCTGCTGGAGAGATTGATCTCGGTCCCTCTCTCCAGGGGGTGACGGAGGTCCTGTGTGAGGCCTGTGCACAGCTGGGCTGGAGCAGCCCCACGAAGATCCAGGTGGAGGCTGTGCCTGTGGGCCTGCAGGGTAAGATCAGGGTCTGGGCTTCTCTGGGCTCCTGTTAAGCTCCCCTGTCCTGTCCTGAGCTCTCCTGCCCCGCCTCTCTCCGTCTGTCTCTCCGTCTGTCTGTCTGTCTCCTGCCCCGCGGGACTCCAGACTGACGCCCCCCCCACTCTGTCTGTCTCCTGCGCGGTGCTGTGACTCCAGGCCGGGACGTGATCGGGCTGGCAGAGACAGGCTCGGGGAAGACGGGCGCCTTCGCTCTGCCCATCCTGCAGGCGCTGCTGGCCACGCCCCAGCGGCTGCACTCCCTGGTGCTCACGCCCACACGTGAGCTGGCCTTCCAGATCGCCGAGCAGTTCGACGCCCTGGGCTCCTCCATCGGCGTCCAGACAGGTGGGGCAGTGGGGCGCCAGGGCTCACGGGGGGGGCAGTGGGGCGCCCGGCACCTGCTAACGCCAGTCTCTTTCTCCAGCGGTGATTGTTGGGGGGATCGATATGATGTCACAGGCGATGGCACTGGCTAAGAAACCACACATCATTATCGGTGAGAATGAGCTCCTTGCTACTGTCCTCCCTCTCACTCTCCTAGTGTCCAGTAGGGTCCAGTCAGTGTGTCTGTATGAACCCCTCTCTCTCTCAGTGCAGTGTTCATGTACTGGAGTGTCCAGTCAGTGTGTCTGTATGAACCCCTCTCTCTCTCAGTGCAGTGTTAATGTATTGGAGTGTCCAGTCAGTGTGTGTGTATTAACCCCTCTCTCTCTCAGTGCAGTGTTAATGTACTGGAGTGTCCAGTCAGGGTGTGTGTATTAACCCCTCTCTCTCTCAGTGCAGTGTTAATGTACTGGAGTGTCCAGTCAGTGTGTCTGTATTAACCCCTCTCTCTCTCAGTGCAGTGTTAATGTACTGGAGTGTCCAGTCAGTGTGTGTGTATTAACCCCTCTCTCTCTCAGTGCAGTGTTAATGTACTGGAGTGTCCAGTGTGTCTGTATTAACCCCCCTCTCTCTCAGCCACCCCTGGGCGTTTGATTGACCACTTGGAAAACACGAAGGGATTCTCACTCCGTGCTCTGCGCTTCCTGGTGATGGATGAGGCTGATCGCATCCTCAACATGGACTTTGAGACAGAGGTGTGAAACATCTGTACTCCATAGACAATTTACCCCCCTCTCTCTCAGTGCAGTGTCAGTGTACAGTAGTGTGCAGGAGGAGTGTGTGTATTAACCCCTCTCTCTCAGGGCAGTGTCAGTGTACAGTAGTGTGCAGGAGGAGTGTGTGTATTAACCCCTCTCTCTCAGTGCAGTGTCAGTGTACAGTAGTGTGCAGGAGGAGTGTGTGTATTAACCCCTCTCTCTCTCAGTGCAGTGTCAATGTACAGTAGTGTGCAGGAGGAGTGTGTGTATTAACCCCTCTCTCTCTCAGTGCAGTGTCAGTGTACAGTAGTGTGCAGGAGGAGTGTGTGTATTAACCCCTCTCTCTCTCAGTGCAGTGTCAGTGTGCAGGAGGAGTGTGTGTATTAACCCCTCTCTCTCTCAGTGCAGTGTCAGTGTACAGTAGTGTGCAGGAGGAGTGTGTGTATTAACCCCTCTCTCTCAGTGCAGTGTCAGTGTACAGCAGTGTGCAGGAGGAGTGTGTGTATTAACCCCTCTCTCTCTCAGTGCAGTGTCAATGTACAGTAGTGTGCAGGAGGAGTGTGTGTATTAACCCCTCTCTCTCCATGTTCAGGTTGATAAGATTCTGAAAGTTATTCCTCGAGAAAGGACAACATTCCTTTTCTCAGCCACTATGACCAAGAAGGTAGGAAAATATTTCTCCTGTCCTGGAATATCTGTCCTCTGTTTTTATTATTGTGTTTGTAGAGTAAAGATCTTGCATTTGCCTGTGAAGGGCACCGAGCTGCATCATGTAACTTCTGTGCCTGGGGGATGGGCTCTCACACTGGCCACCGGGCTGTATTCCAGGTCCAGAAGCTGCAGAGGGCGGCTCTGAAGGACCCAGTGAAGTGCGCCGTGTCCAGCAAGTACCAGACCGTGGACAAACTGCAGCAGTTCTACATCTTCATCCCAGCCAAGTACAAGGTACTGGACTGGAGTGCCCTGCTGTCTCACTGTCTGCGGGCCCGTCTCTCTGCAGGACAGTGCCCTGCTGTCTCACTGTCTGCCTGCCTGTCTGTCTACAGGACAGTGCCCTGCTGTCTCACTGTCTGCCTGCCTGTCTCTCTGCAGGACAGTGCTCTGCTGTCTCACTGTCTGCCTGCCTGTCTCTCATCCACCCTAGGAGTGACAGTGCTGTCAGTCAGACTCCCAGTGCGCAGCAGTCTGATCCTCTCCAGGGTTTACAGTGCTGTCAGTCAGACTCCCAGTGCGCAGCAGTCTGATCCACTCCAGGGTTTACAGTGCTGTCAGTCAGACTCCCAGTGCGCAGCAGTCTGATCCACTCCAGGGTTTACAGTGCTGTCAGTCAGACTCCCAGTGCACAGCGTGCTGGGCTCTCACACTGCCTGCCTGTCTCTCTGCAGGACTGTTACCTGGTGTCTGTTCTGAATGAGCTGGCCGGAAACTCCTTCATGATTTTCTGCGGCACCTGCAACGCTGCCCAGCGGGTGGCCCTGATGCTGCGGAACCTGGGCATGACTGCCATCCCCCTGCATGGCCAGATGAGCCAGGTAACCACAGCAACCGCGGGCGCATAGTCGCTGTACAGAGCAGGTCAGAATCCTGTTCCCAGCAGTCTGATCCACTCCAGGGTTTACAGTGCTGTCAGTCAGACTCCCAGTGCGCAGCAGTCTGATCCACTCCAGGTGTGACAGTGCTGTCAGTCAGACTCCCAGTGCGCAGCAGTCTGATCCACTCCAGGGTTTACAGTGCTGTCAGTCAGACTCCCAGTGCGCAGCAGTCTGATCCACTCCAGGGTTTACAGTGCTGTCAGTCAGACTCCCAGTGCGCAGCAGTCTGATCCGCTCCAGGGTTTACAGTGCTGTCAGTCAGACTCCCAGTGCGCAGCAGTCTGATCCACTCCAGGTGTGACAGTGCTGTCAGACTCCCAGTGCACAGCAGTCTGATCCACTCCAGGGTTTACAGTGCTGTCAGTCAGACTCCCAGTGCGCAGCGGTCTGATCCACTCCAGGTGTGACAGTGCAGTCAGACTCCCAGTGCGCAGCAGTCTGATCCACTCCAGGTGTGACAGTGCTGTCAGTCAGACTCCCAGTGCGCAGCAGTCTGATCCACTCCAGGTGTGACAGTGCTGTCAGTCAGACTCCCAGTGCGCAGCAGTCTGATCCGCTCCAGGGTTTACAGTGCTGTCAGTCAGACTCCCAGTGCGCAGCAGTCTGATCCGCTCCAGGTGTGACAGTGCTGTCAGTCAGACTCCCAGTGCGCAGCAGCCTGATCCACTCCAGGTGTGACAGTGCTGTCAGTCAGACTCCCAGTGCGCAGCAGTCTGATCCACTCCAGGTGTGACAGTGCTGTCAGTCAGACTCCTGGTGTCTGTGTTTCAGAACAAGCGTCTCGGTGCCCTGAACAAGTTCAAGTCGAAGTCGCGCTCTATCCTGCTGGCCACAGATGTGGCATCCCGAGGGCTAGACATCCCACACGTGGATGTGGTCATCAACTACGACATCCCCACACACTCCAAGGTACTGTCTCTATCCCCCCCAGTACCTGCCTGTCTCTCTAATACCTCTCTGTCATCGACTACGACATCCCACCCACTCCAAAGTACTGTCTGTCTCGCCCCAGTACCCCTCTCTCTCTAATACCAGTCTGATTGTCTTTCTCTGACACTCTGCCTGCAGGACTATATCCACAGGGTGGGCCGGACAGCCAGAGCAGGGCGTTCTGGGAAGTCCATCACTTTTGTCACACAGTGAGTGATCTCTGTTCCTGTTGCCCCCTGTACCCCTGTACCCTCGTTGCGTTGTCTGGCTCCGTTGGGGTCCATCGCTCTCTCTTGGCGCTGTATTAAGGCTGATGCAGTGCAGCGATTGGACCCTGTGAGTGTCAGTAGGGGTGACTGACATGTAGTCCCCGCCCCCCAGGTACGATGTGGAGCTGTTCCAGCGAATCGAGCACCTGATCGGCAAGAAGCTGCCCGCCTTCCCCACGCAGGAGGAGGAGGTGATGATGCTGGTGGAGAGAGTGAGCGAGGCGCAGAGATTCGCTCGCATTGTGAGTCACACAGGAGTGTATTAACCCCTCTCTCTCTCAGTGCAGTGTCAGTGTACAGTAGTGTGCAGGAGCAGTGTGTGTATTAACCCCTCTCTCTCTTTCAGTGCAGTGTCAGTGTACAGTAGTGTGCAGGAGGAGTGTGTGTATTAACCCCTCTCTCTCTCAGTGCAGTGTCAGTGTACAGTAGTGTGCAGGAGGAGTGTGTGTATTAACCCCTCTCTCAGTGCAGTGTCAGTGTACAGTAGTGTGCAGGAGGAGTGTGTGTATTAACCCCTCTCTCTCTCTCATTGAAGTGTCAGTGTACAGTAGTGTGCAGGAGGAGTGTGTGTATTAACCTCTCTCTCTCTCAGTGCAGTGTCAGTGTACAGTAGTGTGCAGGAGGAGTGTGTGTATTAACCCCTTTCTCTCTCAGGGCAGTGTCAGTGTACAGTAGTGTGCAGGAGGAGTGTGTGTATTAACCCCTTTCTCTCTCAGGGCAGTGTCAGTGTACAGTAGTGTGCAGGAGGAGTGTGTGTATTAACCCCTCTCTCTCTCAGTGCAGTGTCAGTGTACAGTAGTGTGCAGGAGGAGTGTGTGTATTAACCCCTCTCTCTCAGTGCAGTGTCAGTGTACAGTAGTGTGCAGGAGGAGTGTGTGTATTATCCCCTCTCTCTCAGTGCAGTGTCAGTGTACAGTAGTGTGCAGGAGGGGTGTGTGTATTAACCCCTCTCTCTCTCAGTGCAGTGTCAGTGTACAGTAGTGTGCAGGAGGAGTGTGTGTATTAACCCCTCTCTCAGTGCAGTGTCAGTGTACAGTAGTGTGCAGGAGGAGTGTGTGTATTAACCCCTCTCTCTCTCTCAGTGCAGTGTCAGTGTACAGTAGTGTGCAGGAGGAGTGTGTGTATTAACCCCTCTCTCTCTCTCAGTGCAGTGTCAGTGTACAGTAGTGTGCAGGAGGAGTGTGTGTATTAACCCCTCTCTCTCAGTGCAGTGTCAGGGTACAGTAGTGTGCAGGAGGAGTGTGTGTATTAACCCCTCTCTCTCTCTCAGTGCAGTGTCAGTGTGCAGGAGGAGTGTGTGTATTAACCCCTCTCTCTCAGTGCAGTGTCAGTGTACAGTAGTGTGCAGGAGGAGTGTGTGTATTAACCCCTCTCTCTCAGTGCAGTGTCAGTGTACAGTAGTGTGCAGGAGGAGTGTGTGTATTAACCCCTCTCTCTCAGTGCAGTGTCAGTGTACAGTAGTGTGCAGGAGGAGTGTGTGTATTAACCCCTCTCTCTCTCTCAGTGCAGTGTCAGTGTGCAGTAGTGTGCAGGAGGAGTGTGTGTATTAACCCCTCTCTCTCAGTGCAGTGTCAGTGTACAGTAGTGTGCAGGAGGAGTGTGTGTATTAACCTCTCTCTCTCTCAGTGCAGTGTCAGTGTACAGTAGTGTGCAGGAGGAGTGTGTGTATTAACCCCTCTCTCTCTCAGTGCAGTGTCAGTGTACAGTAGTGTGCAGGAGGAGTGTGTGTATTAACTCCTCTCTCTCTCAGTGCAGTGTCAGTGTACAGTAGTGTGCAGGAGGAGTGTGTGTATTAACCCCTCTCTCTCTCAGTGCAGTGTCAGTGTACAGTAGTGTGCAGGAGGAGTGTGTGTATTAACCCCCCTCTCTCTCTCAGTGCAGTGTCAGTGTACAGTAGTGTGCAGGAGGAGTGTGTGTATTAACCCCTCTCTCTCAGTGCAGTGTCAGTGTACAGTAGTGTGCAGGAGGAGTGTGTGTATTAACCCCTCTCTCTCTCAGTGCAGTGTCAGTGTACAGTAGTGTGCAGGAGGAGTGTGTGTATTAACCCCTCTCTCTCTCAGTGCAGTGTCAGTGTACAGTAGTGTGCAGGAGGAGTGTGTGTATTAACCCCTCTCTCTCTCTCAGGAGATGAAGGAGCAGGGTGAGCAGAAGAAGCGTCCGAGGGGGGGTGCGGAGGGAGAGGCCGAGGACTCGGAGCAATCCGGCGGATTCCGGAAGAAAGTGAGGGGGGGCCGTGGAGGCCGCAGGGGGCGCTAGAGAGCAGCACTCCTCCCGAAGATCAGCATGGACTCGTGCAGTCGCTCCCTCGGGGGGGGTGACGTGGACTCTGCTCGCTGTGCCAGTGAGCCCGGTTCAGTGACCGCTGGGGGGCAGCCTGGTGTTCTGGTTCTGCGGTTCCCCGGGCCCCCGGGCCCCCGGGCCGTTCCAGTGGTGGTGGGCCCCTGCGATGGGGCCACAGCTGTAACTGATCTTAGTTAATAAACTTCCCTGTCTGGCCTCTGTGAACCTTCCTGTCCGCAGGGAGTCCGGTTCGGTCCAGTCCGGTCCTCGTGAGGCTACGGGTGGCGGCTGGGCTGGGCGGGGCTGGTCTGCGTGTGTGTGTGTGTGTGTGTGTCGCTCTGTTCTCTCTGCATGCTGGCTCTGTCTTTTTATTACGTTTCCGTGAGGCATCAGGTTGGATGTTTTGGGTCAAAATGCTGCACAGATGACAGATATTCCTGCTGTGTCACTCTGATCCCTCTGGTCACTCTGGCTCTGACCCCTCTGGTCACTCTGGTCACTCTGCCCCTGACCCCTCTGGTCTCTCCGTCTGTTTTCCTTGGCTTGTACCCGAGTCACGAAGACTCGTATGCAAACAGGCTCGCCAGACTGAAGGTGTGTTATTAGTCAGTCATGCGTATCTGAACACGGGCTCAGAGGGTGCTTCACTGCGGCCGGTCGCTCGTGTTGAGCTCAGGGGGGGGGGTACCTCACTGCGGCCGGTCGCTCGTGTTGAGCTCACGGGGGGGGGCGCCTCACTGCGGCCGGTCGCTCGTGTTGAGCTCAGGGGGGGGGGTACCTCACTGCGGCCAGTCGCTCGTGTTGAGCTCACGGGGGGGGTACCTCACTGCGGCCGGTCGCTCGTGTTGAGCTCAGGGGGGGGGGTACCTCACTGCGGCCGGTCGCTCGTGTTGAGCTCAGGGGGGGGGGCGCCTCACTCGGGCCGGTTGCTCGTGTTGAGCTCAGGGGGGGGGGCGCCTCACTGCGGCCGGTCGCTCGTGTTGAGCTCACGGGGGGGGGCGCCTCACTGCGGCCGGTCGCTCGTGTTGAGCTCAGGGGGGGGGTGCCTCACTGCGGCCGGTCGCTCGTGTTGAGCTCAGGGGGGGGTACCTCACTGCGGCCGGTCGCTCGTGTTGAGCTCACGGGGGGGGTACCTCACTGCGGCCGGTCGCTCGTGTTGAGCTCAGGGGGGGGGGTACCTCACTGCGGCCGGTCGCTCGTGTTGAGCTCAGGGGGGGGGGCGCCTCACTGCGGCCGGTCGCTCGTGTTGAGCTCAGGGGGGGGGGGTGCCTCACTGCGGCCGGTCGCTCGTGTTGAGCTCAGGGGGGGGGGCGCCTCACTGCGGCCGGTCGCTCGTGTTGAGCTCACGGGGGGGGGCGCCTCACTGCGGCCGGTCGCTCGTGTTGAGCTCAGGGGGGGGGTGCCTCACTGCAGCCGGTCGCTCGTGTTGAGCTCAGGGGGGGGTACCTCACTGCGGCCGGTCGCTCGTGTTCAGCTCACGGGGGGGTTATTGCTCTGCCAAGCTGATGGGAGGGGCAGAGTGGGGCTCTGCTCGCCAGCACCCAGCCTGATGGAGATGGGACACGCACACGCACGAGCCGGAGAGCAGTTCAGTCTCTTCAGCACAGGAATCTGTCCATTTCCTGTTCTCTGCTGATTCCAGAGCAGCAGTATGCTGTATATAATATTTGTGTCCCTGTGACTGAATTCTTTTCCCTGAAATATTCCTCAGGCAGCTCTGGTGCAGAGCAGTTTCAGTACAACAGCTCCGCCCGTGACCCAGCACTGCTGCCCAGGGTGTGTCGCTTCCCCGCAGTGTCTCAAACCCGCGCTGACTGGGCCCTGAGCTAGTTTTCATACACGAGTGTGCGAGTCCTGTCCCCCTGACCCGCCCGGCGCCACGGCCAGCTCCATGCTTCAGGTTTGGCTGTGAGCTGCTCTCCAGGCGGGCAGCCGTGAGCGGGCAGCCGGAGCCGCCGGGCCCGGCCCCTGGAGTAGCGCCAGCTCTCCTCCCGACCGCGGGTCCCTTTGCGTCTGCTACATCCGGGATGTTCCATCCCAGAAACCTCTGAGTTTCCCCGGCGGACGAGTGGGCTGCGTGGGTCTGTGGTCTGATCTCGTCACGGAGCAGAGCCCTGCGGCCGGCGCGGGGGCCAGTGTGTGAGTATAGATCCACTAACGCACACGCACGGAAAGGTCCGGCGTTGCCAAGGTCGTTTTCCGTGAAATAAGAAAGCGCAGTGTTCCGTTTCCGAGTCGGACGGGCCTGCGGCTCTGCTGCGGTACCGGTTCGGACAGGCCCGTGTCCGGAACCCCCTCGGCTGACCGGAGAGACGCGGGGAAGGAGGTTAGTCCGCTAATTCCTGAACGCCGAGACCAAACACGCTGTTGTATGAGGAACAGATGCGTTATTAATGTTCATTGTTATTTAACACTGTTCATGGTGTGTATTTTATATACAGAGAGGGTCTTTTCTTCACTGTTATTATTTTATTTTCTTAATAATTGCAATCCACATAGTCAATGAAAGACGCTCCTGTGGCTTTTTTAATCACACATCTACACACAAGCCGCTTCTTTCCCGTCTCGCCTACAGTTCGCTCAAGCGCACCCGTGGGTGTTGGAGCCGGAACCTCGGTGGTGTTTTTTTTAACCTCCTTGTATTAGTTTAGGATTTTACAGAAGCTTTGTTTATATATTGTCATTTAAGTGTCTTTGTTTAATTCCGCCCGTGGCGCACAGCTAGCGGCTCGCCTGTACTTCCACCCCGTGTCGCGGACAGTGTCGCTGTTGCTCCTGTTGCCCGCAGGGGGCGCTGGCGGGATGGACAGGCTGCAGGCTGGGGAGGAGCCGGGGCCCCTGTCTGACCCAGAGGACGATGGGTAAGGGAGCCTCTTTCCTAAATCTGATCAAGACTGACAGACCCCCCTCTCCCCACTGCAGACTGTACCCCCTCAGGACAGACCCCCCCCACACCCCACTGCAGACTGTACCCCCTCAGGACCCCCCCCTTTTCCCCACTGTAGACTGTACCCCCTCAGGACAGACCCCCCCCACACCCCATTGCAGACTGTACCCCCTCAGGACCCCCCCCTTTTCCCCACTGTAGACTGTACCCCCTCAGGACAGACCCCCCCTCCCCTGACTGACGCTGGTCCTGTCCTGTCTGGACTGATCCTTGCTCTGTTCTGTCCTGACACCGGGCCGGTCCGGACTGACTGATGCTGGTTCTGTCCTGACACCGGGCCGGTCCGGACTGACTCCGGGCCTGTTGCTTCTCCTCTGCAGGGAGCCCGAGGCGGCCTGGAGGGGGGAGGTGGAGCAGCTCCTCTGCGAGCTGAGCTCCTCGGCCTCCAGCAGGGCGGCGCTGGAGAGCGACCTCAGGAAGCTGGGCCGGATGGCGCGGCGCGTGGTCCCAGTCCGGCCCGTGTTCCAGGCCCTGCCCGTGGCGGCGCTGGCCGCGGTGGGCGCCGTGTCCGCGGTGTACACGATGGGCGTGGCGCTGGGCCCCGCGGCGGGCGCGGTGGGGGGGCTGGTCCTGGCGCTGCGCTGGTACAGCCGGCGCGTGCGGCGAGTGCAGCAGCGGCTGGCGCGGGGCCTGTCCGCGGCGCTGGAGGCCGCGGGCCGGGCGGGGGAGGCCTGCGCCCGGGCGCGGGCCGGCCTGCTGGCGGAGGGGCTGAGCCCCGCGGAGCTGGACGGCCGCGTCGCCGGGGACCCCGAGCTGCGCGCGCTGCGCGACGGCGCCCTGGACTGGGCGGCGGGGGTCCGGCTGGCGCTGGGGGCGGCGCAGTGCGGGTCGCTGCTGCCTCGCGGCGCTGGCGAGCTGGCCCACGCCCTCCAGAGCGTCCTGGAGGGGGGCTCGGACAGCCTGGAGACAGCGCAGCGGGTCGGGGAGTGCGCCCGGCGAGTCCAGGCCAGGATCGCCGGCGTGGGGCAGCGCCGCCCCCTGCTGGCCAGGCTGGGGAGGTGCGGCGGGGAAGAGACTTCGGAGTAGGGCCGCTCCTGCCTGACGCTGGGTCAGTCCTGTCTGGACTGATCCTGGTTCTGTCCTGTCCTGACACTGGGCCGCTCCTGCCCGTTCCAGAAGGAGACTCTACCTGCCAGGGGCTTGAGGAAGAAGAGCGCTGCCTCCCTCTAGTGGCCTCACATGGAACTGCAGCCTGGCAGAGACGGGGGTCTGACCTGGAGCCCACGCTCACCGGCCGAGCGGCTGTGAGGCTGACCGAGCCAGCCAGCAGGGTGGGGAGCCCAGGCTGCAGCAGGGGAGACACAGGGAGCAGGCAGGCCGCCCTCCACCATCCAGACTCCGCACAGCTGCTGCTGGGGGGGGGGGGGGAGAGACGCAGTGGAGCCCCACAGACTCGCTGCGATGGCGTGTGGTGGCCGTCTCCTGTTTCTGCTGTACCAGCTGTGGATGTTGTTCTGTTTCGGCATCAATCGTGCCAATAAATTCCAGTGACTCTGATCGACTGTTCGGTATGTCTGTTCAAGAAGGAGCAGAGACGGACCGTACCCCTCCCTGCTGGACAGACAGACAGGGGAGAGACCAGCCCTGCCTCTCGTGACGTCCATCTCACCCAGACCCACCCTCCCCTCTGACAACTACACACACACACACAGCCCAGTGATCACACTCCTCTTACAGCTACACACACACAGCCCACTGATCACACTCCTCTCTCACAGCTACACACACAGCCCACTGATCACACTCCTCTCTCACAGCTACACACACAGCCCACTGATCACACTCCTCTCTCACAGCTACACACACACAGCCCACTGATCACACTCCTCTCTCACAGCTACACACACAGCCCAATGATCACACTCCTCTCTCACAGCTACACACACAGCCCAATGATCACACTCCTCTCTCACAGCTACGCACACACAGCCCACTGATCACACTCCTCTCTCACAGCTACACACACAGCCCAGTGATCACACTCCTCTCTCACAGCTACACACACACAGCCCAGTGATCACACTCCTCTCTCACAGCTACACACACAGCCCAGTGATCACACTCCTCTCTCACAGCTACACACACAGCCCAATGATCACACTCCTCTCTCACAGCTACACACACAGCCCACTGATCACACTCCTCTCTCACAGCTACACACACAGCCCACTGATCACACTCCTCTCTCACAGCTACACACACACAGCCCAGTGATCACACTCCTCTCTCACAGCTACACACACAGCCCAGTGATCACACTCCTCTCTCACAGCTACACACACCTCTCAGTGAACCACACACAGCCCACTGATCACACTCCTCTCTCACAGCTACACACACACCTCTCACTGAACCACACACAGCCCACTGATCACACACACCTCACTGAAACACACTCCTCTCTACTACACACGCCTCTCACTGCGATTGTTCACTGATCTCACTCCTCTCTCGCGCACACAGCCCACACTCACAGGAATACACCCTCCTCTCACTCGGAGCACTCTCCTCTCTCACACTCACTGATACACACTCACACACACACACACGTACAACACGCAATCCTCTCCAACACCACTAACGGATACACACCTTTCTCTCACACACTCACCGCCTTCAGAATAAAACAGCCAGACACGAGCCGTCAAAACAAAACAAACTGTTTATATACAATCAGAGTAACGGAAAGGACAGGAGAGACAGAAACGCAGTCTGTCAGTGAGGATAATAGAAGTAACAAGAATAATGTTGTAATAATGCAGACAGCAGGGGGCGCCGGGGGTCTGGGGTCCCCAGGGCCACCCGTTCTCTCTGCTCCTCCCCCGAATCGGACCTGGGGCACCCCCCAGTGGACGGGCAGGCTCCTCGAGGAGCTCAATTAACCAATTAGGAGCGCGGTCTGGACCGAGGGCGGCCCATCGTCGAACCCGAGCAGGAGCCTGCAGCCCTTCTTGTGCGGGACGTCAGGGGCCAAGACAGACCTCCTGCTCCCCTGGGACCCGTAATGGTCGGCGAATTCGGGTTTGGACCCAGACACCCTCCGTCATGGCACATGGTTTAACCCAGGCGCCCCCTCTCACATTCAGGACACATGGTTTAGCCCACACCAGAACACACACTTTTCAAATCTCATGCCTTTTTACATACAAAGTTCTCCCTCTCCAGCATCAAACCCCATCAATCTCAAACAAGATACACTCTCTTCACGCCTTCAAAAGTCATGACAAATGGTTAAATCCACTACTTCTCTAACTGTGTGATGGCTATATATTCCATCCTCCCCCCCCCACACCTTCTCAAATAGATTAGCCCAACTCACTTCCTCCCTGCAGCACAGGAAGTGGTTCACTATGGCCACAGTCTTCCCCGGCACCTGACAGATGGTTTGGTCCTTCCATCCTCATGCCTGCTCTTCCCCTGAAAAGCTTTTAATGGTTCAATCCATAACCAAACCCGTGCCCACGTTGAGAAACGGCTTATCGTCCCCCCCCCCACAAACACCAGCATTCAGGAAATGGCTCAGGCCACTACTCCAGCCCATGAACAGATCTAACTCCTCCCCACTTGTGTTGATGAAATGGTTTGGTCCACTCACTCAACTTACCCCCCCTCTCAGAACTTCCCCCTCACCTCACCGCAAGACCCAGCCCGCCAGAACAGCCTCCTGCTCCGTCGGTCACCAACACGCCCAGGACCCCCATCAAACAGCACCCCCCCCTCAGCCCACCCGACCAGCAGAGCTAGAAGACTCGCTCAGTCTGGAGAGAGGTGTCCAGCTGTCCACTCTGAGCTCTGGTCAGGAGGGAGATGTCCAGTGAGAGGGGGGACAGAGACACACCTGGACAGGAAACGGCTGCACTGTCACAATCAGCGAAGACCCCTCAAGCCCAGCAGGGGGGCCGTGAGGAGGGTCACTCCAGCCCAGAGAGGTGGACAGAGGATTATAATGGGATACAGAAAGGAGATACAATTCCCTCAGGAGTACAGCCCCCCCACCCCCCGCCCTCCCCGCACCCCGAAAATAAAACCGCCACGCCTGCTCCAGCCCGAGAGTCTCCCCTCGTCCCCCGCGAACACAGCTGGACCGCCCGAGCGGACCTCACCCCACCAGACAGCCACCCGCAGAGCGACCAGCGCACTCGGACCACCCCGGACCGGGCCCTCTGGGCGGGACGGGGGACTGGAGCAGCCTGGCGCTGGCAGAGCAGAGCCCAGGCACACGCACTCGGGCACAGAGCACGCAGCACACACACTCGCTCACACGCTGTGGGCTCTGCATGACCCAGCGTGCAGAAGCTCACAAGCAGAGCACACAGCGTGACCCAGCGTGCACAAGCTCACAAGCAGAGCACACACTCATGCCCAGAGCACATAGCGTGACCCAGCGTGCGCACTCGACACGCAGAGCACACAGCGTGACCCAGCGTGCGCACTCGACACGCAGAGCACACAGCGTGACCCAGCGTGCGCACTCGACACGCAGAGCACACAGCGTGACCCAGCGTGCGCACTCGACACGCGGAGGTAAGGGACAGCTGGCAGTGCACACGAGGAATAAAGGTCCCAGGCAGCACAAAGGAATGTTTCCATTTCCTGCACCTGGAGCTGCTTCCACTACAGCGGGGGGCTCACGGCTCTCGCCAGGTCCTAGAAAAACAGTCCATAACCCCCCCTGCCCCCGCCGCAGAGACATCGCCCTGCCACCCCTCTCTCCCCGGACCCCCGGACCCCCGGACCCAGAAACAGGATATACAAGGATATAATCAGGCATGATCCTGCAGTACTAACCACGAACATCACGAATAATTATAATAATACCAGCCATAATAATAATTATAATAAGAACAACATTAACTGTGAAGAGGAACGGAGAGCTAACAAAAACGGAAATGCAAAAAACAAACGTCAACCAAAAAAAACAACCTAAAAATTAAAAATTCTTCCTCTTCTTCCTCCTCCTCCTCGGATCCGGGGTCGCCGTCACGCCCGGACTCGCGCAGACCGAACGGAATGAGGTATCGCACATTAAAAACGGGCGGGTTCGGGCGGGCCGGTCACCTGGGGTCAGCGGGGCCGCGGACAGTCCCCCCCCCGCTGCCCCCCCAGCCCTCTCCCGGCGGCTCCGCTGTCGTCACCCTGAGGCCTCCGGCGCCCGCCGCGGCAACGCTCCTCCAGTCCTCTGTGGCTCAGGGCTCCAGGGAGAAGGCATGGGGGGGGGCAGGGGGGAGTCGGGGGGGGAATGGGAGTGGGATCTTCAGTAGGGGGCAAACCTGCTGTAGCCGCCCCTGTACAGACTGGCCTGCAGGGGGAGCCGGAGAGAGGGAGGGGCAGTTAGTCATACTGCTCAGCAGGGAGGGTGAGAAGACAGACGTGCTGTAAGACAGACGGACTCTTACCACAGCGCCTACTCCATAGGCAGCAGCAGCAGCAGGGGTCAGAGCGTGGTAGGGGTCTGTAGTGTACACCCGCCCGTAACTGAGAGAGACAGAGGAGTTAATACACACACTCCTCCTGCACACTACTGTACACTGACACTGCACTGAGAGAGAGAGGGGTTAATACACACACTCCTCCTGCACACTACTGTACACTGATACTGCACTGAGAGAGAGAGGGGTTAATACACACACTCCTCCTGCACACTCCTGTCCACTGACACTGCACTGAGAGAGAGAGAGGGGTTAATACACACACTCCTCCTGCACACTACTGTACACTACACTGCACTGAGAGAGAGAGGGGTTAATACACACACTCCTCCTGCACACTACTGTACACTGACACTGCACTGAGAGAGAGGGGGGTTAATACACACACTCCTCCTGCACACTACTGTACACTGACACTGCACTGAGAGAGAGAGGGGTTAATACACACACTCCTCCTGCACACTACTGTACACTGACACTGCACTGAGAGAGAGAGGGGTTAATAAACACACTCCTCCTGCACACTACTGTACACTGACACTGCACTGAGGGAGAGAGGGGTTAATACACACACTCCTCCTGCACACTACTGTACACTGACACTGCACTGAGAGAGAGAGGGGTTAATACACACACTCCTCCTGCACACTACTGTACACTGACACTGCACTGAGAGAGAGAGGGGTTAATACACACACTCCTCCTGCACACTACTGTACACTGACACTGCACTGAGAGAGAGGGGTTAATACACACACTCCTCCTGCACACTACTGTACACTGACACTGCACCGAGAGAGAGAGGGGTTAATACACACACTCCTCCTGCACACTACTGTACACTGACACTGCACTGAGAGAGAGGGGTTAATACACACACTCCTCCTGCACACTGCTGTACACTGACACTGCACTGAGAGAGAGGGGTTAATACACACACTCCTCCTGCACACTGCTGTACACTGACACTGCACTGAGAGAGAGGGGTTAATACACACACTCCTCCTGCACACTACTGTACACTGACACTGCACTGAGAGAGAGAGAGGGGTTAATACACACACTCCTCCTGCACACTACTGTACACTGACACTGCACTGAGAGAGAGGGGTTAATACACACACTCCTCCTGCACACTACTGTACACTGACACTGCACTGAGAGAGAGAGGGGTTAATACACACACTCCTCCTGCACACTGCTGTACACTGACACTGCACTGAGAGAGAGAGGGGTTAATACACACACTCCTCCTGCACACTACTGTACACTGACACTGCACTGAGAGAGAGAGGGGTTAATACACACACTCCTCCTGCACACTACTTTACACTGACACTGCACTGAGAGAGAGAGGGGTTAATACACACACTCCTCCTGCACACTACTGTACACTGACACTGCACTGAGAAAGAGGGGTTAATACACACACTCCTCCTGCACACTACTGTACACTGACACTGCACTGAGAGAGAGGGGTTAATACACACACTCCTCCTGCACACTGCTGTACACTGACAATGCACTGAGAGAGAGGGGTTAATACACACACTCCTCCTGCACACTACTGTACACTGACACTGCACTGAGAGAGAGAGGGGTTAATACACACACTCCTCCTGCACACTACTGTACACTGACACTGCACTGAGAGAGAGAGGGGTTAATACACACACTCCTCCTGCACACTACTGTACACTGACACTGCACTGAGAGAGAGAGAGGGGTTAATACACACACTCCTCCTGCACACTACTGTACACTGACACTGCACTGAGAGAGAGAGGGGTTAATACACACACTCCTCCTGCACACTACTGTACACTGACACTGCACTGAGAGAGAGAGAGGGGTTAATACAGACACTCCTCCTGCACACTACTGTACACTGACACTGCACTGAGAGAGAGAGGGGTTAATACACACACTGCTCCTGCACACTACTGTACACTGACACTGCACTGAGAGAGAGGGGTTAATACACACACTCCTCCTGCACACTACTGTACACTGACACTGCACTGAGAGAGAGAGAGGGGTTAATACACACACTCCTCCTGCACACTACTGCTGTGTACAATGTTTTAAAGTTGTTGTAAGATGTAATATTCAGAATTATCTACTGAATAAAACACTGACCATCTCTCCTCCACTATCCCAGGGTGCACTGCACTCACCTGTCACTGTAGGCAGCTGCCGCGGCGGCAGCGGCTGTTGCCCCGGTAACGGCAGCCGCTGGCTGGGCGTAACGGTACGCGGCATAGCCGCCCTGGAGAGGCGAGGGTTAAACGAAGAGACAGGAGTGACCGACTGCCACACAGACAAGACCAGAGACGCTGGGCACAGGCAGATGACTGAACGATATGCAGACAGAGCAACAGTCCAGGCAGGAACACTGCCACGCAGACAGACATGCAGACACAACCCCCCCCCCCCCCAATCAAAGATTCAGGCGGAGAGAGAGAGAGATGGACAGACAGGCGTTGTCAGACAGCATGCACCCAACAAGGCAAACCAACTACCACTCAGCATCCGACCTAAAAGACTACAACTCCCAGCATTCCTGCACAGGACCTTCAGGAAGGGGAGGGGCTCCACGGGGAAGGCGAGGAGGTAGAGGCGTGGACACGTGCAGACGCGAATGCAGGCAAGAGGCAGAATGGAGTGGACAGAGGGGGTGGGCGAGGGGGGGGGGGGGGTCAATACAATCAAATCAGTCGTCTTTTTTACGGACTGCAGAGATGGAGATCTTCATACAACTGCAGTGTCCTGGGTTGGCCACAAGGGGGCCCTGCAGGCCAGCTGTGGGCTTTAGAACTGTCAAGATCCGTCCCAGTGAAGAACTAATCCAGCTCCCAGTCCAGCCCAGCCTGGAGAGTCTCAGACTGCTCTGGCAGTGGAGTCTGATTATAATCCCAGTGAAGAACTAATCCAGCTCCCAGTCCAGTCAGTCCAGTCCAGCCTGGAGAGTCTCAGACTGCTCTGTCAGTGTCAGTGAGTCTGATTATAATCCCAGTGAAGAACTAGTCCAGCTCCCAGTCCAGCCAGTCCAGTCCAGCCTGGAGAGTCTCAGACTGCTCTGTCAGTGTCAGTGAGTCTGATTATAGTCCCAGTGAAGAACTAGTCCAGCTCCCAGTCCAGCCAGTCCAGTCCAGCCTGGAGAGTCTCAGACTGCTCTCTGAATTTCAAGGTTGGTCAAAACATTAAAATTGTAAAAACAAATTCCCTTCCCCACTGCAGTATGAGAGGCTGGGCTTGGTAAGTTAGTAGAGAAGGAAAAAAAATCACATCAGAACCAAACCCAGACAGAACAATCATGTTATCAACGACACCAGAACCCACACAGCCTGCTGGGGACAGCTGCTCTAGAACAGTCCCTACCTGGGGCAGCCTGGAGCTAACGAAACCTTCCTGAAACACTATTCTATAACAGAGAACAGAACAGCTCTTCAATTCCCAGCGCTGTCTCGCACGCACACGCACACGCACGCAGGGCCGGCGGCCAGTCTCCAGCGTCCAGCGGCCTGTCCAGACCCGGGCTGGGAGTCTGGGCTCCGGCCCCGCACCCACACCACAGTCACCTGGCCAGGTGAGAGCAGCACTGTCCTTGAGCCCCCCGCCCCCCGAGATGACCCCAGAAACCCCAGTGCGCCAGACCAGGTCCTCACAGAGCTCTCCCTGACCGGACCGCACCAGACCGGACCGGACCGGACCGGACCGGACAGCTCGGTCAGATGCCGCCTCCTCCTCCCTTCACCCGGATTGGGGCAGCAGGTTGCCATGGGATCTAAACCGCTAGGCCACTGTCAGGTCCAGCAAGTCAGCAGCCAGGCAGTGTGCCCAACAGCCCGCTGTCGAACTGACCGACTGACCGGCCACACACTGACCTGACCTGCTTCACCTACTGACCGGTCACACACTGACCTGAGCTGCTTCACCTACTGACCGGCCACACACTGACCTGAGCTGCTTCACCTACTGACCGGTCACACACTGACCTGAGCTGCTTCACCTACTGACCGGCCACACACTGACCTACTGACTGGCCACACACTGACCTACTGACCCGTCACACACTGACCTGAGCTGCTTCACCTACTGACAGGTCACACACTGACCTGAGCTGCTTGACCTACTGACTGGCCACACACTGACCTACTGACCGGTCACACACTGACCTGACCTGCTTGACCTACTGACCGGCCACACACTGACCTGAGCTGCTTGACCTACTGACCGGCCACACACTGACCTACTGACTGGCCACACACTGACCTACTGACTGGCCACACACTGACCTGACCTGCTTGACCTACTGACCAGCCACACACTGACCTACTGACCGGTCACACACTGACCTGAGCTGCTTCACCTACTGACCAGCCACACACTGACCTACTGACTGGCCACACACTGACCTACTGACCGGTCACACACTGACCTACTGACCGGCCACACACTGACCTGAGCTGCTTGACCTACTGACCAGCCGAGCATCTGACTAGTGTCAAACCTGCAACCGACCTCATCAATCAGGGTGTCCAGGTCCCTGCAGGGGCAACGGTCACTCTGTAAGGAGCTGGAGCGACTACACATATTGACACCAGGACACTAATCAATTTAATTAATTAATCAAAGAATGATTCCCCAGGCCTGAGAGAATGCTGCTGGCACCTGGAGGAAAGGACGGGGTTAATTCACACACATGCACAGAACACAGAGAACCAGGCAAGAGGGCCGAAAACGGAGAGGGTGAGTCTGCTCTCTGCAGCGCCCCCTGGTGAGTTGGCTAGGTATGGCACTCAGACAGGCCCCTCCCACCCCCTGCTGGTGGCACAGGACCCCCGTCAGGCTGGTCTGCAGACAGCGAGGGGTCGGCGCTCTGCACCCAGACCGGACTGCAGACAGCGAGACAGACTGCAGACAGCCTGCTGCCCGGTCACCCCTGCACTCGTGTGGAAAGCAAGGAGCTCAGGAAGAGCAGACTCACCCGAAAAACAGACAGAGAAGCAGAGAGATCGAGAGAGAGGGAGAACGGAGAGTGTACTTACATAGAGGTCAGCGCTGTAAAAACCATCCTGATACACCACACTGAGGAAGAGAGAGGAGGAAGAGGAGGGAGAGAGAGGAGGGGGGTGAGGAGGAGGAAGAGGAGGGAGGAGAGAGAGGAGAGGGGCGAGAAGGAGGAAGAAGAGGGAGGGGGAGAGGAGAGGGGTGAGGAGGAGGAAGAGGAGGGAGAGAGAGGAGAGGGGCGAGAAGGAGGAAGAGGAGAGAGGGGGAGAGGAGAGGGGCGAGAAGGAGGAAGAGGAGGGAGAGAGAGGAGAGGGGCGAGAAGGAGGAAGAGGAGGGAGGGGGAGAGGAGAGGGGCGAGGAGGAGGAAGAGGAGGAGGAAAGGAACAGGAAGAGAGAACGAGAGAGAGAGGAAGGCTGTTATTTCACACTCATGCAGCATGCGGGCAGAAATACAACTCCCGACAGACAGGGGGTGATGCTGAGGCACTGCTCACCACCCCCCGCGCACACGGTCTGAGGGTGGGAGCTGGAGGCTGTATTTCCTGCGGTTCAATACTTGTCCACATGACAGATCCGCTCCTTCTCGAAGTGTTACACTCAACACCATCGCCCTCCTCGACGAAGGGCTTCACAGGCAGCGTGCAGACTGACAGGGCTCACACAGTAGTGTGTTCAGTACAGTGTGTGCGCAGACTAACAGGGCTCACACAGTACAGCGTGCTCAGTCTTACCCTGGGTATGCTGGTGTGTTGAGTACAGTGTGTGTGCAGAGGGGTGTTGAGTACAGTGTTCAGTCTTACCCTGGGTATGTAGGTGTGTCGAGTACAGTGTGTGTGCAGAGGGGTGTTCAGTACAGTGTGTGTGCAGAGGGGTGTTCAGTACAGTGTTCAGTCTTACCCTGGGTACGCTGGGATGGCAGGTTGGGGTACCGCAGCCCTCACTGCGCTGTACACCGTGCGGCCCCGCCCCCGCAGGTGAGCCCCCCGAAACGCCGCCGCTGCTGTCGAAGCTGCAGCTGCTGTAGGGTAGGGGAACCCTGGGACTGTGGAAGACAGAGAGAGGGACCCCCAGCACCCCATTAATACAGACAGGACCCCCAGACTCCCCACTGATACAGACACAGACAAGGACCCCCAGAGAGAGTTTCACACTGAAGTCTCGTACCTGCATACAGCTCAGGTCCGTACACAGCGCCCATCACTGGGCTGAGCTTCCAGCCTGCAGACAGACAGACAGACAGGCGGTTAGTGACCCCTCCAGAGCCCAGAGCCCCTACTGTAACCCCCCCACACACAGCCCAGAGCTATTACTGTAACCCCCACACACACACACAGCCCAGAGCCCCTACTGCTCCCCCCCAACACACACAGCCCAGAGCCCCTACTGTAACCCCCACACACACAGCCCAGAGCCCCTACTGCTCCCCCCCAACACACACAGCCCAGAACCCCTACTGCTCCCCCACACACACAGCCCAGAGCCCCTACTGCTCCCACCACACACACAGCCCAGAGCCCCTACTGCTCCCACCACACACACAGCCCAGAGCCCCTACTGCTCCCACCACACACACAGCCCAGAGCCCCTACTGCTCTCCCCACACACACACAGCCCAGAGCCCCTACTGTAACTCCCACACACACACAGCCCAGAGCCCCTACTGCTGCCCCCCACACACACAGCCCAGAGCCCCTACCGCTGCCCCCCACACACACAGCCCAGAGCCCCTACTGCTGCCCCCCGCACACACAGCCCAGAGCCCCTACTGTTGCCCCCCACACACACAGCCCAGAGCCCCTACTGTAACTCCCACACACACACAGCCCAGAGCCCCTACTGCTCCCCCAGACACACAGCCCAGAGCCCCTGCTGCTGCCCCCCACACACACACAGCCCAGAGCCCCTACTGTAACTCCCACACACACACAGCCCAGAGCCCCTACTGCTGCCCCCCACACACACAGCCCAGAGCCCCTACTGCTCTCCCCACACACACAGCCCAGAGCCCCTACTGCTCCCACCACACACACAGCCCAGAGCCCCTACTGCTGCCCCCCACACACACAGCCCAGAGCCCCTACTGCTCTCCCCACACACACAGCCCAGAGCCCCTACTGTAACTCCCACACACACACAGCCCAGAGCCCCTACTGCTCCCCCACACACACAGCCCAGAGCCCCTACTGCTGCCCCCCCACACACACAGCCCAGAGCCCCTACTGTAACTCCCACACACACACAGCCCAGAGCCCCTACTGCTCCCCCACACACACAGCCCAGAGCCCCTACTGCTCTCCCCACACACACAGCCCAGAGCCCCTACTGTAACTCCCACACACACACAGCCCAGAGCCCCTACTGCTGCCCCCCACACACACAGCCCAGAGCCCCTACTGCTCTCCCCACACACACAGCCCAGAGCCCCTACTGCTCCCACCACACACACAGCCCAGAGCCCCTACTGCTGCCCCCCACACACACAGCCCAGAGCCCCTACTGCTCTCCCCACACACACAGCCCAGAGCCCCTACTGTAACTCCCACACACACACAGCCCAGAGCCCCTACTGCTCCCCCACACACACAGCCCAGAGCCCCTACTGCTGCCCCCCCACACACACAGCCCAGAGCCCCTACTGTAACTCCCACACACACACACAGCCCAGAGCCCTTACTGCTCTCCCCACACACCTCCCATTCACAGTTTAGCTCAGGGTTCAGTTTACACGTGCGTGTCGGTGAGTGTCAGTGTGAGTGTGCGGATCTGTGCAAATTAGTGAGTGAGCAATGAAGAGCAAGAGTGTAAATCTGTGAGCGTATCTGTGCGCATCGGCGAGTGATGAAGAGTGAGAGTATCGTGCCTGATGAAGAGTGACGAAGAGTGAGAGTACTGTGCCTGATGAAGAGTGATGAAGAGTGAGAGTATCGTGCCTGATGAAGAGTGAGAGTACTGTGCGTGATGAAGAGTGAGTGTCGTGCGTGTTGGTGGCGGTAGAGGCGGGCGCGGAGGTGCGGGCAGTACCGTAGGGCAACGAGCTGAGCGCCTCACCGTTGGCGTACGGGCTGACGAGCTTCTTGTTGGTCATCACCCTGGCAGTGGCGTTATTGACCTGGGCACAGAGAGGACAGAGGTCAGGGGTCACGCAACCCTGGCACACAGTCACCATCGTGACAGAAACGTCCGGTAAGAAAGTCTAACTGCGAGTCTTTGTATCGTGGGCGCACAGCTGCAGTCGGTCTCCAGGGGCAACAGCGAAGGCTGGACTGTGGCACTGACAGTGCGTGTGTGTGCGTGTACCTCAACTACTGGAAC
Organism: Atractosteus spatula; assembly: GCF_055471065.1. Classification (NCBI taxonomy): domain Eukaryota; kingdom Metazoa; phylum Chordata; class Actinopteri; order Semionotiformes; family Lepisosteidae; genus Atractosteus; species Atractosteus spatula. The sequence continues at coordinate 423,386 of NC_142718.1, forward strand.
AGCTGTCTTCCGAAACGCGTGTCCAGACAACGAGCCCCAGACCAGTCTGGTGAAGCTCATTCTTGTACAGGGCACAGTATTTCCCGGGACACCTGATTGGTGGGGCTCACTATTTACCACCTGAGTAATATTTCCCAGGGTGCACCGTGAGGCAGTAGCTAGCCTGGTGTGGACACTGGCCAGTGAGGTCTAAATTCCAGAACGCAGCGAGTCTGTCGTTCTCCGTGCCTGCGTGTGGGAGCACATGGGCGAGAGGAAGAAGGAAGACAAACCTGAACACTCACCCCCCCCCCAAACACAACCACACATCGACAGTTTTCACCAAAAAAAACAACAGAAAAAAAATCCAACCCAGTCAATCAATTACTGATCCATACATCCGTACATCACACGACCACTCCTGCACACGGGTGCCATCGTCAAACACAGCCAGAGAGGTGCGTCACATGACCAGCAAGAGAGAGAGAGAACCAATCAGCAAGCAGCTCGATGCAGCGCAGCAGCCAATCAGCAGCAGTCCAGGGGAGGGAGGAGGCAGGAGGGGGGCAGGCAGGACAAGGGGGGCGCACAGACACAGGGCAGCACCCCGGCGCCCCGACTGAGCACACAGAGACTCAGCCGAGAGACGGGGTGCGAGCACAGCCCCACCACTAGAGTCCCGACAGGAGCAGCCCGTCAAAGCGCTGAGTGTGCACGAGCACGTGAGGGAAACAGACCAGACTCCCAGGCACAGCAGCCTGAGCCCGCCTGCACTGGGCCGGGCCCGGAGTGGTCAGCCTGCGGGGCACTGGGAGCCTCGTCCGTATGAATACAGAGAGACGGACACGAAAGAAGAGCAGCAGGCATCAGTGATGGCTCAGGACGGGAAAAACTCAAATCAAATTACCACCGAACAAATCAAGTCAGCTGATCGACCCGTCTACTGACGGAGACGTGAGCATCAGCCAGGACACGGAGCAGAAGCTGGAGCAGAACGTCAGATCCTTCAGTGAGACTACAGCGCCCTCCAGTGGTTAAACGTTACACTACAGCACCATCTGGCTATAATTATAGACTGGCCTGCCCTTTAGTTACCACTATAGCGCCCCCTGCTGGCCTGTCTCATGACTGCAGCAGTCTCTGTTCATAGTGGATGCTGTGTGGAGGGACTCTGTGCCACTGTGTCACAGAGCCCAGACACAGGACAGTACCAGAACCAGTACCGGGCGTACTTGCAGATCATAAGCTGATCCGTTTGCTCAGTGTCTAACGGCACCTCCCTCTCTCACCCTGCCTCTTTCTGCTCTCCTGCCCTGAACACGACACTCAGACACGCCCGCTGCGCGGGGTCAGACAGCGACGGTGTCACAGTCCTGCCACTTACCGCCTCTTCTAATGGCGCAGTGCACAGATACCACGGAAACGGACAACACCGTGCGCTTGAACAGAGCGCGGGGTGGGGGGGAGGTGTGGGGAGAAACAAGAGCAAATAAATACTCAAAGCAAATAAAAAGACAAGAACAGAGAACTTCCTTCCTGGAACTGAGAGGAACAGCGCCCCCTGTGGCTGAGTGCAGGAGTGCAGAGTCGCAGCTCTGAGAGGAACAGCGCCTCCTGTGGCTGAGTGCAGGAGTGCAGAGTCGCAGCTCTGATAGGAACAGCGCCCCCTGTGGCTGAGGGCAGAAGTGCAGAGTCACAGCTCTGAGAGGAACAGCGCCCCCTGTGGCTGAGTGCAGGAGTGCAGAGTCACAGCTCTGAGAGGAACAGCGCCCCCTGTGGCTGAGTGCAGGAGTGCAGAGTCGCAGCTCTGAGAGGAACAGCGCCTCCTGTGCCTGTAACAATGATGTTACCAGCGCCCCCTGTGGCCAAGCACAGAAGTGTAGAGACACAGTTCTGACAGGAACAGCGCCTCCTGTGTCTGAGCGCAGAGCTGCAGCTCTGACAGGAGCAGGATCCAGGCGTCTCCGAGACAGCACTGCCTATAACATCCTAAGGAGTGTGTGAAAGAAATCCAGCTCCTTCCTCGTGCTTCTGTGTTTGAAGCACCATGGAGAACCAGAGGTCAACATCTGTTTTAAAAAGTTTAACCAGACTCTGCATTCCAGTCTCCCACAGAGCCAATCTTGGCCACAAGAGGGAGACAAACTCCATTTCTCCCTCTGTTCCTCTCTTAAACACTGCTCTTCTACACACTGACACAGCCCAGTCACAGGCTCTAGACTCTTCTAGTCCCTGTGGAGTCCAGTACACTGACACAGCCCAGTCACAGGCTCTAGACTCCTCTAGTCCCTGTGGAGTCCAGCACACTGACACAGCCCAGTCACAGGCTCTAGACTCTTCTAGTCCCTGTGGAGTCCAGCACACTGACACAGCCCAGTCACAGGCTCTAGACTCTTCTAGTCCCTGTGGAGTCCAGCACACTGACACAGCCCAGTCACAGGCTCTAGACTCTTCTAGTCCCTGTGGAGTCCAGCACACTGACACAGCCCAGTCACAGGTTCTAGACTCCTCTAGTCCCTGTGGAGTCCAGCACACTGACACAGCCCAGTCACGGGCTCTAGACTCCTCTAGTCCCTGTGGAGTCCAGCACACTGACACAGCCCAGTCACAGGCTCTAGACTCCTCTAGTCCCTGTGGAGTCCAGCACACTGACACAGCCCAGTCACGGGCTCTAGACTCTTCTAGTCCCTGTGGAGTCCAGCACACTGACACAGCCCAGTCACAGGGCTCTAGACTCCTCTAGTCCCTGTGGAGTCCAGCACACTGACACAGCCCAGTCACAGGCTCTAGACTCTTCTAGTCCCTGTGGAGTCCAGCACACTGACACAGCCCAGTCACAAGCTCTAGACTCCTCTAGTCCCTGTGGACACACTGACACAGCCCAGTCACAGGGCTCTAGACTCTTCTAGTGCCTGTGGGGCACCTGGGGTTCTCTTAGCATCTGTCCCATTAAAACAGCCCTTTATGTCTCTCTGAAGGGGCATGAGGATGAGGGACAGGGGTGCCCGTTTCCTGAGAGGACACCCCAGTTCCTTTAGAGAAAGTCAAGCCACACCTGTGCCTGACGGAAGCAGGGGGTCACAGCAGCACCAGGGACAGGAGCCTCAAGTGGACAGAGGGAGAGGCAGCCGGACAGGAGGGCAGCACATGTCCGGTACCAGGAACCCCAACAACACAACTCCCACAGGTGCAGACGGAGGAGAGGGGAGGAGACAGACAGGCGGACAGACAGAGGCAGAGAGAGATGGCACACGCAGCCAGAAGGGGGCACTCAGGCAGGGAGACAGAAGCAATAAAGCAATAGCAGACCTGGCTGGTGCTGATAAGAGTTGCCGTGCTGTGAGAGAAGGCGTGGGACTTGAGAGGGGGGGGCTGGGGCGGGGAAGAGGGGTGCAGTCGGGGGACCCCAGACAGAGCGGTCAGGAGAGATGGGCTGTGCACTGTGTCCGTCTCTCTCTCTCGTTCCCATGGTAACAGCCCCGGAGCAGGCTGAGTGACCCCACCACGCACCCCCGCAACGGCGAGACCCGAGGGCAGGCGGGCCGGACCATGCAGAACAGAACCAGGCACAGCCATGCAGCAGACCGGAGCCATGCAGGACCGCAGGGGCAGAACCGGAGGCTCCCAGCGCGGGGCAGGCTGATCCACTCCAGGTCTGACGGCAGCTGTGGCGCCGGGACAGCAGCAACACCAGGGGCTACGGGCCGCAGCACGGGCTCCTCTGCTGCGTCAGAGCGGGGCGCAGGAAGACCTGGAGTGGATCAGACCGCTCTGCACCGGGAGCCAGGTCTGTGTCTGCGAGAGACAACGGGCGTCACGGTTCGAGAAGCAGTCGGCAGCATCTAGACAAACGGGACCTTCAGTCACAGCTCGCAGGCAGGGAGGGGCAGATCAGAATCACACAGGAAACAACACTGGACTCTCGCCGGAGTGCTGCCTGGGCAGGAACCGAGGTCGACCCGTGCATTTTCACAGCCCAGCAGCCGAACACAAACATGGGGCCCAGAACACTGTCGTGTGTGCAACCACCTCTGGAGTGCAAGACACACATGCAGGGGTACAGCAGCTCAGTCACGAGAATGTGTGCGTGTGCGTGTCCTGTAAACCCATGCAGGACTCGTGTGTGTGCGTGTGTTGGAAACCCATGCCGGACTCGTGCGTGTGCGTGTGCGTGTTGTAAACCCATGCAGGACTCGTGTGTGTGCGTGTGCGTGTCCTGTAAACCCATGCAGGACTTGTGCGTGTGCGTGTGTGTGTGCGTGTCCTGTAAACCCATGCAGGACTTGTGCGTGTATGTGTGCGTGTGTTGGAAACCCATGCGGGACTCGTGCATGTGCGTGTGCGTGTTGTAAACCCATGCAGGACTCGTGTGTGTGCGTGTGTGTGTCCTGTAAACCCATGCAGGACTTGTGCGTGTGCGTGTCCTGTAAACCCATACAGGACTTGTGCGTGTGCGTGTGCGTGTGTTGGAAACCCATGCAGGACTCGTGTGTGTGTGCGTGTGCGTGTGCGTGTTGGAAACCCATGCAGGACTCGTGCGTGTGCGTGTGCGTGTGCGTGTGCGTGTGTTGTAAACCCATGCAGGACTCGTGTGCACTCATGCGCTACAGGACTGGACAGTCACAGTGGACAGACAGGGGGAGACATGCACCTCAATTTTGCGTCCCTCCACCAGCGTTCCGTGTAAGCGCTCCCTCGCTTTCTCGGCGTCAGCGCTCGACTCAAACGTCACAAACCCGAACCCCTGCATGCCCCAACCGGAGAGGGGAGGAGTGGAGTATCGAGAGAGGGAGGGAGGGAGGGATGAAGAGTATTGAGAGAGGGAGGGAGGGGAATATTAGCAGAGTATTGAGAGAGGGAGAACATTCAGGGAGGGAGAGGAGAGTATTAGAGTATTTGGAGAGCATTAAGGAAGGGAGGAGAGTATTAGCAGAGTATTTGGAGAGTATTAAGGGGGGTAGGGAGGAGAGCAGTGGCAGAATATTTGGAGAGTATTGAGGGGGGCAGGGAGTAGAGTAGCAGAGTATTTGGAGAGTATTGACAAAGTATTCGGAGAGTATTGAGAGAGAGGGGGGAGAGTATTAGCAGAGTATTTGGAGAGTATTGAGAGAGTGAGGGTGGAGAGTATTATCAGAGTATTTGGAGAAAGGGAGAGGAGAGTATTAGCAGAGTATTGAGAGAGTATTGAGGGGGGTAGGGAGGAGTGTATTAGCAGAGTATTTGGAGAGTATTGAGAGAGGGAGGGTGGAGAGTATTAGCAGAGTATTTGAGAGTAATGAGGGAGGGAGAGGGGAGTATTAGAGTATTCGGAGAGCATTGAGGAAGGGAGGAGAGTATTAGCAGAGTATTTGGAGAGTATTGAGGGAGGGAGGAGAGTATTAGCAGAATATTTGGAGAGTATTAAGGGGGGGAGAGGAGAGTATTAGCAGAGTATTTGGAGAGTATTGAGGGAGGAACAGAGTATTAGAGTATTTGGAGAGTATTGAGGGAAGGAGGAGAGTATTGGGGGAGGGACGTAGGGAGAGGGAGTGGAGAGAACACAACATGCACAACATTAAAAATAAAATAAATTCTTGAATTCAGAACAAATCAGAACCAAAAGCACTGCTTGAGATAATTAACTATGAAGAGGTCAATGGGTTAATCTGATTGAAAGAGCAACATGCCAAGCCACAATGACCCCGAGTGACCCCCCCAATACTCACATCCCGCCGAGCCCTGCACAACAGGACAGAGAAGACTGTGCGTTACTTCAAACTCACAACGCCCCCCGCCCCCCAGAGACACCCAGCCCTGACCGGGACAGGACCAGCACGGGGTCAGAGAATCCTCCCAGCATGCACCTCTCCTGAACCCCAGCCCTGACCGGGACAGGACCAGCACGGGGTCAGAGAATCCTCCCAGCATGCACCTCTCCTGAACCCCAGCCCTGACCGGGACAGGACCAGCACGGGGTCAGAGAATCCTCCCAGCATGCACCTCTCCTGAACCCCAGCCCTGACCGGGACAGGACCAGCACGGGGTCAGAGAGCCCTCCCAGCATGCACCTCTCCTGAACCCCAGCCCTGAGTGCGACAGGACCAGCATGGGGTCAGAGAACCCTCCCAGCATGCACCTCTCCCGAACCCCAGCCCTGACTGGGACAGGACCAGCACGGGGTCAGAGAACCCTCCCAGCATGCACCTCTCCTGAACCCCAGCCCTGAGTGCGACAGGACCAGCACGGGGTCAGAGAACCCTCCCAGCATGCACCTCTCCTGAACCCAGGACAGATCCTGCAGCAGTGCCACGGTGAAGACTGGCGTCTGCCTCCCAGGGGGTCACCCCAGCACCCCCAGCCAGTCCTGCCACCCCTCCTGCTGGTGCGGTCCAGGCACCAGTGCCGGTCCGAACCGCTCAGCAGCTGGCACGAGGGAGAGGGGTCACGGGCACGCCCTCCTACCTTTGAGCCTCGTTCGTTGAAGATGATCTCCACATCCAGGATCTTCCCGAATTGCTGAGAAATAGAAGCAGCGGGACAGTCAGGCACAGCCGCACCCCAAAACCCCAAAACAGAACACCCCCCCAAACACTGACCCCTCCCGCACTGCTCTCTCACCCCAAACATCTGGCGGAGATCCGGGTCCCGGAAACGGAAAGGGATGTTGGAGACGTGCAGCCGTTTAGGGGTCATCTTGGAATCCTGGGACTCGCCCCCCACAGACTGAGACTGGACACACTGTCCATCTGTCTGAGCCACACCATCAGTCTGCTGAGAGAGAGAGGGGTTAATACACACGCTGCTCCTGCACACTGACACTGCACTGAGAGAGAGGGGTTAATACACACACTCCTCCTGCACACTGACACTGAACTGAGAGAGAGAGGGGTTAATACACACACTCCTCCTGCACACTGACACTGCACTGAGAGAGAGAGGGGTTAACACACACACTCCTCCTGCACACTACTGCACACTGACACTGCCCTGAGACAGAAAGGGGTTAATACACACACTCCTCCTGCACACTGACACTGCACTGAGAGAGAGAGGGGTTAACACACACACTCCTCCTGCACACTACTGTACACTGACACTGCACTGAGAGAGAGAGGGGTTAATAGACACACTCCTCCTGCACACTACTGTACACTGACACTGCACTGAGAGAGAGAGGGGTTAATACACACACTCCTCCTGCACACTACTGTACACTGACACTGCATTGAGAGAGAGAGGGGTTAATACACACACTCCTCCTGCACAGTACTGTGCACTGACACTGCACTGAGAGAGAAAGAGGGGTTAATACACACACCTACTGCACACTACTGTACACTGACACTGCACTGAGAGAGAGAGGGGTTAATACACACACTCCTCCTGCACACTACTGTACACTGACACTGCACTGAGAGAGAGGGGTTAATACACACACTCCTCCTGCACACTACTGTACACTGACACTGCACTGAGAGAGAGAGAGGGGTTAATACACACACTCCTCCTGCACACTACTGTACACTGACACTGCACTGAGAGAGAGAGGGGTTAATACACACACTCCTCCTGCACACTACTGTACACTGACACTGCACTGAGAGAGAGAGGGGTTAATACACACACTCCTCCTGCACACTACTGTACACTGACACTGCACTGAGAGAGAGAGGGGTTAATACACACACTCCTCCTGCACACTACTGTACACTGACACTGCACTGAGAGAGAGAGGGGTTAATACACACACCTACTGCACACAATGGTACATAGTAAGAGAAAGAGATTACTGAACGATTCATATTGATGGAAACAGCAGAGTGACAGAGTCTGATACTCACTGCTGAGTTTGCTGTGTTATTAGCAGCACATGTGCTGCTGGTTCCTGGTCCCTGGTCTGTGGGCCCTCCTGGACCCCCATTGCCGTACAGCCCCATCCCACCCTGTGGTGCCCCAAACTCCGAGCTCAGCCCGTTCTGGGGGGGTGGTGGTGGGGGGAATGAGGGGAAAGGAGGGGGCACCAGGCCCTCTGAACCCCCTGCTGAGTCCTGAGCTCCCTGCAGAGCAAGAGAGAGGGGTTAATACACACACTCCTCCTGCACACTGCTGTACACTGACACTGCACTGAGAGAGAGAGGGGTTAATACACACACTCCTCCTGCACACTACTGTACACTGACACTGCACTGAGAGAGAGGGGTTAATACACACACTCCTCCTGCACACTGCTGTACACTGACACTGCACTGAGAGAGAGAGAGGGGTTAATACACACACTCCTCCTGCACACTACTGTACACTGACACTGCACTGAGAGACAGAGGGGTTAATACACACACTCCTCCTGCACACTACTGTACACTGACACTGCACTGAGAGAGAGAAGAGTTAATACACACACTCCTCCTGCACACTACTGTACACTGACACTGCACTGAGAGAGAGAGAGGGGTTAATACACACACTCCTCCTGCACACTACTGTACACTCACACTGCACTGAGAGAGAGAGGGGGGTTAATACACACACTCCTCCTGCACACTACTGTACACTGACACTGCACTGAGAAAGAGGGGTTAATACACACACTCCTCCTGCACACTACTGTACACTGACACTGCACTGAGAGAGAGGGGGTTAATACACACACTCCTCCTGCACACTACTGTACACTGACACTGCCCTGAGAGAGAGGGGTTAATACACACACTCCTCCTGCACACTACTGTACACTGACACTGCACTGAGAGAGAGAGAGGGGTTAATACACACACTCCTCCTGCACACTACTGTACACTGACACTGCACTGAGAGAGAGAGGGGTTAATACACACACTCCTCCTGCACACTACTGTACACTGACACTGCACTGAGAGAGAGAGAGGGGTTAATACACACACTCCTCCTCCACACTACTGTACACTGACACTGCACTGAGAGAGAGAGGGGTTAATACACACACTCCTCCTGCACACTACTGTACACTGACACTGCACTGAGAGAGAGAGAGGGGTTAATACACACACTCCTCCTCCACACTACTGTACACTGACACTGCACTGAGAGAGAGAGGGGTTAATACACACACTCCTCCTGCACACTACTGTACACTGACACTGCACTGAGAGAGAGGGGTTAATACACACACTCCTCCTGCACACTACTGTACACTGACACTGCACTGAGAGAGAGAGGGGTTAATACACACACTCCTCCTGCACACTACTGTACACTGACACTGCACTGAGAGAGAGAGGGGTTAATACACACACTCCTCCTGCACACTACTGTACACTGACACTGCACTGAGAGAGAGAGAGGGTTAATACACACACTTCTCCTGCACACTACTGTACACTGACACTGCCCTCAAGGGTTGAGTGTTAAATTCCCTGACGTGTCTGTGAGTGGGACACAGAGGGACACAGTGGGACTCGCTCTGTGCTCGGGGGTTCGGGGTATCACCGTGACACTGTCTGCTGAGCCCATGAAATATTGAGAAGGAGCCCATGTATTATTGATGGCCAGGCCAGCTCCCTGACTCACTCGCACACTGACTCACACACGTACAGGCCGCCTGCCTGTCTCCGGGCGTGCGCCTGGGCTCGGCGTGAGTCACCGACAGGAACTGCCGGTCCCGGGCGCGAGCTGCCAGCCTCCCACACGCACGACTGGACACTCGGCCAGCCAGAACTGTCACACCAGACAAGAGCACTGACCACCAGACCAGACCCTGTCCACTCCTTTCATCAGACTGACCAGACCAGACCCTGTCCACTCTCTCCTTTCATCAGACTGACCACCAGACCAGACCCTGTCCACTCTCTCCTTTCATCAGACTGACCACCAGAACAGACCCTGTCCACTCTCTCCTTTCATCAGACTGACCACCAGAACAGACCCTGTCCACTCTCTCCTTTCATCAGACTGACCAGACCAGACCCTGTCCACTCTCTCCTTTCATCAGACTGACCACCAGAACAGACCCTGTCCACTCTCTCCTTTCATCAGACTGACCACCAGAACAGACCCTGTCCACTCTCTCCTTTCATCAGACTGACCAGACCAGACCCTGTCCACTCTCTCCTTTCATCAGACTGACCACCAGAACAGACCCTGTCCACTCTCTCCTTTCATCAGACTGACCACCAGACCAGACCCTGTCCACTCTCTCCTTTCATCAGACTGACCACCAGACCAGACCCTGTCCACACCCTTCTTTGGTCAGGCCGGCCAGTGACCACCACGCCGGCCACTGTCCGCACGCTGCCTTCACGGGGACGCGCACGCTCGCGAAACAGGAGCAGCGGGTGTCCAGTTACCTGCGAGACCATCTGTCCGTCCATGAACCGCCGGACAGCGGTCGCCACCTGCGCGCTAACTCTCTGGAGTCCGCACCGTGCCAGTGGAAACTGCAGGCCCAGGGAACCCTCCTGCCGGCTCCAGCTCTCTGCACCGCGGCTGCAGTCTACATCTCCGCCCGTCTTCCTCGCCCGTCCGCCGGCGGAAACTCCGCTCCCGGCCCTGCGCCGTGCGGGCCGCCGGCCCCGCCCCGCCCGTCACTCACTCGGAAACACGCCCCCCTTCGCCATCGTCACTGGCCCTTCTCCCCGCCTCCCTAACTATAGAAGGCTTTGTTCCCGCCCTGCCTGCTTTTTCCACGGACCTGATTGGTCTGCAAGGAACACGCCCAGGGAATTCTTAAAGGAGACGGCTCCTTTAAGCAATTTGACACGCTAACACTACACACAAAGGCAGCGGGACAGCGGGGTGCTTTAAAACGCTGATACTCCCCTTTAACACGCTTTGAACCGAGACGGTGTGGTTTCCCAAGAACGAACTCAAAACGTCTGTTTTCCAGATAGTCTTGTTGCTCAAATATTTAATAGTTTGCATGTTTTCACTTCAATACCACCGGAGAAGCATCTCAGCAGAAGGCTCCCCAAATTCTGTCCGCACACACCCAAAGCATTAGAAGAGGAATTCTGTTTAGAAACACGCAGCACCCCAGCCCTGTCAGCGCAGTCTAGACCAGACCAGACCCGGGCATGCTGAGATCCAACACCCGCAAAGAAACACCCAAACCTGTCTTGTCAGTCTGTCTCTCCCGCCCTGCTGTTGCTGGGTGTGGCCCAGCGATCTCCAGGAGCACTGCTGACAAGACAGACTGCCAGAAAAACACCCCCTGGGCCTCTCTCAGAGAGGAGACGCACACAGCCCAGTCACAGGCTCTAGACTCTTCCAGTCCCTGTGGAGTCTAGCACACTGACACAGCCCAGTCATAGGCTCTAGTCTCTTCCAGTCCCTGTGGAGTCTAGCACACTGACACAGCCCAGTCACAGGCTCTAGACTCCTCTAGTCCCTGTGGAGTCCAGCACACTGACACAGCCCAGTCACAGGCTCTAGACTCTTCTAGTCCCTGTGGAGTCCAGCACACTGACACAGCCCAGTCACAGGCTCTAGACTCCTCTAGTCCCTGTGGAGTCCAGCACACTGACACAGCCCAGTCACAGGGCTCTAGACTCCTCTAGTCCCTGTGGAGTCCAGCACACTGACACAGCCCAGTCACAGGGCTCTAGACTCTTCTAGTCCCTGTGGAGTCCAGCACACTGACACAGCCCAGTCACGGGCTCTAGACTCTTCTAGTCCCTGTGGAGTCCAGCACACTGACACAGCCCAGTCACAGGCTCTAGACTCCTCTAGTCCCTGTGGAGTCCAGCACACTGACATAGCCCAGTCACAGGCTCTAGACTCCTCTAGTCCCTGTGGAGTCCAGCACACTGACACAGCCCAGTCACAGGCTCTAGACTCCTCTAGTCCCTGTGGAGTCCAGCACACTGACACAGCCCAGTCACAGGGCTCTAGACTCCTCTAGTCCCTGTGGAGTCCAGGACACTGACACAGCCCAGTCACAGGCTCTAGACTCTTCTAGTCCCTGTGGAGTCCAGCACACTGACACAGACCAGTCACAGGCTCTAGACTCCTCTAGTCCCTGTGGAGTCCAGTACACTGACACAGCCCAGTCACAGGGCTCTAGACTCTTCTAGTCCCTGTGGAGTCAGGTACACTGACACAGCCCAGTCACAGGGCTCTAGACTCCTCTAGTCCCTGTGGAGTCCAGCACACTGACACAGCCCAGTCACAGGGCTCTAGACTCCTCTAGTCCCTGTGGAGTCAGGTACACTGACACAGCCCAGTCACAGGCTCTAGACTCTTCTAGTCCCTGTGGAGTCCAGCACACTGACACAGCCCAGTCACAGGGCTCTAGACTCCTCTAGTCTCTGTGGAGTCCAGTACACTGACACAGCCCAGTCACAGGGCTCTAGACTCCTCTAGTCCCTGTGGAGTCCAGCACACTGACACAGCCCAGTCACAGGCTCTAGACTCTTCTAGTCCCTGTGGAGTCCAGCACACTGACACACCAGTGCAGTGTTCATGTACTGGAGTGTCCAGTCAGTGTGTCTGTATGAACCCCTCTCCAGTACATTAACACTGCACTGAGAGAGAGAGGGGTTAATACAGACACACTGACTGGACACTCCAGTACATTAACACTGCACTGAGAGAGAGGGGGGTTAATACAGACACACTGACTGGACACTCCAGTACATTAACACTGCACTGAGAGAGAGGGGGGTTAATACAGACACACTGACTGGACACTCCAGTACATGAACACTGCACTGAGAGAGAGTGTCCAGTCAGTGTGTCTGTGTAAACCCCTCTCTCTCTCAGGGAGAGGGGTTGTCTTTCACAGCTCCTCCTCTGTCCACAGACACCCCACCCCCACTTTCTGAATGACCAGAACAGCTGTGGGCACCTGCTGCTGCTCCTGGGGGGGTGAATTAACCCTTTGTGCAAGTCCTTACATCTCAATGTGAGATTGAGGGGGTATTAACTCTGGAGACCACAGCTGCTTCAGTCACTCCTGACACAGAGGTGCAGACGTGTTGTTACACACTGAGTGTCTGTTCAGCTGCTCTACAGGAGTGATGATGATGATGAAGGGTGTCCGTGTGGATCTCTAATGTCCAGTCCACAGCGATACAAGACGATGGCGAACTGAGCAACAGCAGTGGCAGCACACTCACCGACAGCAGGCCGGGGAAGTCCAGGCGGTACAGTCCCATCATGATTGCTCAGGCGTGCAGACGCCTGTCCCTGGTCTGCTTCCCCCTGTCTCCCTCCTGCGGCTGGGCTGGGTGGACTGCTCCTCAGACTCCAGCCATGTGCCTCTCTGCCCCCCTCCCCCTGGACCCCCGACTCTCTCCCTGTGCTCTGTCTGTCTGCACGGCTCACTCTCTCCCTGTGCTCTGTCTGTCTGAACGGCTCACTCTCTCCCTGTGCTCTGTCTGTCTGCACGTCTCACTGTCTCCCTGTGCTCTCACTGTCTGCACGTCTCACTGTCTCCCTGTGCTCTGTCTGTCTGAACGGCTCACTCTCTCCCTGTGCTCTGTCTGTCTGCACGGCTCACTCTCTCCCTGTGCTCTGTCTGTCTGCACGGCTCACTCTCTCCCTGTGCTCTGTCTGTCTGCACGGCTCACTCTCTCCCTGTGCTCTGTCTGTCTGAACGGCTCACTCTCTCCCTGTGCTCTGTCTGTCTGCACGTCTCACTGTCTCCCTGTGCTCTCACTGTCTGCACGTCTCACTGTCTCCCTGTGCTCTGTCTGTCTGCACGTCTCACTGTCTCCCTGTGCTCTGTCTGTCTGAACGGCTCACTCTCTCCCTGTGCTCTGTCTGTCTGCACGGCTCACTCTCTCCCTGTGCTCACTCTCTCTCTCCCCGTCTCTCTGCAGGCCTCTCTCCCTCTGTCTGGAGACACAGCTGCCAGGCCAGGGTGTGTTAAGCTGAGCCACACCCACCCCACCCCACCCCCGCCTCCCGAGCGGGGACAGCCCCCCAGACCAGCCCGGGCTCACCGGCGCACCCGGCTGTACTCTAGCCCGGTAGTGCAGACGGAGCGAGGCACGGTCCATTGACCCGGGAGTCTGCTTGGCCATTTGTGTCCAGTGGTGTGTGTGTGTGTGTGCGTGTGTGACAACGACAAGACAGGACACGCAAATCCCAGGACCTCTGAGCACAAATGGCATCATCTCCAACGCACAAGGCACCCAACCGACTTGACACTGTGTGTGCCGAGCAAATCACACCCAAGATGGGACGACTGTGTGTGTGTGTGTGTGTGTGTGTGTCAGTAGGTTCAGAAGGAGCGACTGTCCAAGTCATTGCAACAGCTGCACTTCAACAAGGCGGTGAGGCAGCCCACACTCCTGCACTGACACACACACACACACACACACTCTCTCACTCACACACACACTGATAGAGGAGTAGCCCACACTCCTGCACTGACACACACACACACACACACACTCTCACTCACACACACACTGATAGAGGAGTAGCCCACACTCCTGCACTGACACACACACACACACACACACACTCTCTCACTCACACACACACTGATAGAGGAGTAGCCCACACTACTGCACTGACTGACACACACACACACTCTCACACACTGATAGAGGAGTAGCCCACACTACTGCACTGACACACACTCACAAGACCAGACAAGACCAGAGTCCAGTTTTTCCAGAAAAAAGCCAGACCTCAGGGAAACAGGTACCACTTCACACTGAACAGCAACACACTGGGCACACAGCCAGCTACACATACAGAACCTCGGACTGACTATCAGCTCATCTGACTCAGCCCATAGAAGCCCCGCACAGAGTTCTGTAAAACATCCTCCATGTGCAGAGAAAAACACCTCCCAACAACACATGCAGGACCCACTGAGGCCAGTGCACACCACTGACCAACATGCAGCAGAGAGCACTACAGCCCCAGTCACCCCTGAGAACCAGCGACCTGGCTGTCCAGAGAGGACAGGCTCAGTGACCACAGCCTGGCCAGAGACACTGGACACAGGCAGACCCGGCTGCCCAGAGAGGACAGGCTCAGTGACCACAGCCTGGCCAGAGACACTGGACACAGGCAGACCTGGCTGCCCAGAGAGGACAGGCTCAGTGACCACAGCCTGGCCAGAGACACTGGACACAGGCAGACCCGGCTGCCCAGAGAGGACAGGCTCAGTGACCACAGCCTGGCCAGAGACACTGGACACAGGCAGACCCGGCTGCCCAGAGAGGACAGGCTCAGTGAGTGGGAGAGGGGATTGTGCAGTGAGGGGATGCAGATGAGTGGATCAGGTTTCATCTACACAGCTGTGCTGCTGCTGCGCCCGCAGGCCCTGCAGACTCGCCCAGGCCTGCTCACCCAGTGCAGCTCCCGAACCCCCAGCGCAGCCGAGCAGCATTCCTGAGCAGGGAGTGCCCCCCGGGGTGCGGGGGGCGACCCACAGCTCTGACAGGCAGGCAGCACACGGGGCAGAGAGAGAGAGACAGGCAGGCAGCACACGGGGCAGAGAGAGAGAGACAGGCAGGCAGGCAGCACACGGGGCAGAGAGAGAGAGAGACAGGCAGGCAGCACACGGGGCAGAGAGAGAGAGAGACAGGCAGGCAGCACACGGGGCAGAGAGAGAGAGAGACAGGCAGGCAGCACACGGGGCAGAGAGAGCTGATCTGAACAAGACACGAGGCCAGGGCGCCCCCTGCAGGCCAGCCCAGTGCCTGTCTGGTGGAGTTCCAGTAGGCCGGCTTCTGAGCACAGATCAGCCATGTTCAGACAGTAGCCATTGACATGAACAATCAGAGCTGCACACTGCTCCCCTCATGTGTTCGCTGTGCATTACTGCAACCAACAGGAGCTAGTACTCCTGAGACACTCAGAACAGCCCACAGCACTACCCCACTCCTTCAGTGGGGCACAGCAAGACAAGAGAAAGACATGGCCTCCATCATCATCAATCCTGTAGAGCAGCTGAACAGACACTCAGTCTGTAACAACACGTCTGCACCTCTGTGTCCTGTGTCAGGGTGACAGTGGGGTTACAGACAGAGACTGGACACTGGAACTGGAGAGAGGATAGAGTCACCCAGAGCCCCACACTGACACCCTTCATCATCATCATCACTCCTGAACAGACACTCAGTGTGTAACAACACGTCTGCACCTCTGTGTCCTGTGTCAGGGTGACAGTGGGGTTACAGACAGAGACTGGACACTGGAGCTGGAGAGAGGATAGAGTCACCCAGAGCCCCTCACTGACACCCTTCATCATCATCATCACTCCTGAACAGACACTCAGTCTGTAACAACACGTCTGCACCTCTGTGTCCTGTGTCAGGGTGACAGTGGGGTTACAGACACAGCACAGCACCTGGGTCCACCTGCCTCAGCACCTTGAACTGCTCCCCCTGTCACTCCCAGCACACTCATACAAACAACCCAATGAAAGAGATTTCTTACCTGGCTGTGCAGGGGCTGGTATGCAAGATAACCCGAGGTCAGGGGGTCATTGCTCTGAAAGAAAGAGGGAGTGGCAGTGAGCAATGTGAAACAGTCAACACACACACACACACTCTCTCTCTCCTGCTCCAAGGACACCAGAGACACCCCTCTATCTCGTTCCAGGGGATTATCGCTCTCTCTTCAAACACTATCGACTCCCGAAAGGTTAATACTGTACACTGACACTGCACTGAGAGAGAGAGGGGTTAATACACACACTCCTCCTGCACACTACTGTACACTGACACTGCACTGAGAGAGGGGTTAATACACACACTCCTCCTGCACACTGCTGTACACTGACACTGCACTGAGAGAGGGGTTAATACACACACTCCTCCTGCACACTGCTGTACACTGACACTGCACTGAGAGAGGGGTTAATACACACACTCCTCCTGCACACTGCTGTACACTGACACTGCACTGAGAGAGGGGTTAATACACACACTCCTCCTGCACACTACTGTACACTGACACTGCAGTGAGAGAGAGAGGGGTTAATACACACACTCCTCCTGCACACTACTGTACACTGACACTGCACTGAGAGAGAGAGGGGTTAATACACACACTCCTCCTGCACACTACTGTACACTGACACTGCACTGAGAGAGAGAGGGGTTAATACACACACTCCTCCTGCACACTACTGTACACTCACACTGCACTGAGAGAGAGAGGGGTTAATACACACACTCCTCCTGCACACTACTGTACACTGACACTGCACTGAGAGAGAGGGGTTAATACACACACTCCTCCTGCACACTACTGTACACTGACACTGCACTGAGAGAGAGAGAGGGGTTAATACACACACTCCTCCTGCACACTACTGTACACTGACACTGCACTGAGAGAGAGGTTAATACACACACTCCTCCTGCACACTACTGTACACTGACACTGCACTGAGAGAGAGGGGTTAATACACACACTCCTCCTGCACACTCCTGTACACTGACACTGCACTGAGAGAGAGGGGTTAATACACACACTCCTCCTGCACACTACTGTACACTGACACTGCACTGAGAGAGAGGTTAATACACACACTCCTCCTGCACACTACTGTACACTGACACTGCACTGAGAGAGAGGGGTTAATACACACACTCCTCCTGCACACTACTGTACACTGACACTGCATTGAGAGAGAGAGGGGTTAATACACACACTCCTCCTGCACACTACTGTACACTGACACTGCACTGAGAGAGAGAGGGGTTAATACACACACTCCTCCTGCACACTACTGTACACTGACACTGCACTGAGAGAGAGGGGTTAATACACACACTGCTCCTGCACACTACTGTACACTGACACTGCACTGAGAGAGAGGTTAATACACACACTCCTCCTGCACACTACTGTACACTGACACTGCACTGAGAGAGAGAGGGCTTAATACACACACTCCTCCTGCACACTACTGTACACTGACACTGCACTGAGAGAGAGAGGGGTTAATACACACACTCCTCCTGCACACTACTGTACACTGACACTGCACTGAGAGAGAGGAGTTAATACACACACTCCTCCTGCACACTACTGTACACTGACACTGCACTGAGAGAGAGAGAGGGGTTAATACACACACTCCTCCTGCACACTACTGTACACTGACACTGCACTGAGAGAGAGGAGTTAATACACACACTCCTCCTGCACACTACTGTACACTGACACTGCACTGAGAGAGAGAGGGGTTAATACACACACTCCTCCTGCACACTACTGTACACTGACACTGCACTGAGAGAGAGAGGGGTTAATACACACACTCCTCCTGCACACTACTGTACACTGACACTGCACTGAGAGACAGAGGGGTTAATACACACACTCCTCCTGCACACTACTGTACACTGACACTGCACTGAGAGAGAGAGGGGTTAATACACACACTCCTCCTGCTGCACACTACAGTCCAGTCTCTCCCCCTGCCCCCCCTCTCTGCCCAGAGGGAATCTCTATTTTGGTTCCTCCTGTTGCTGCCCAGCCAATCGGCAGCGGGCCCAGGCGGTCGCCATGGTGATGCAGTCATACGGGAGGAGCGGGAGGAGGTGGGAAGACGCAGGCCGGGGGGACGTTGGGAAGGCAGGAAGGAAGCAGGAGTGAGCTCACTCCGAGCGCGTCCAGGGCAGGGGGGCAGTGGCGGGCTCCAGGAGCAGGCACAGGGACAGGCCGGCCCAGTTCGGACACAGGCCCCTCTTTGTTCAAGGACTTCCTGCCTCATCGGGGATGGGTTTCCACCACGCGCCTCGTTCCCCCAGGGAATTCTCCCTCGGAGCGGGAACAGGGCCAGAGCAGGAAACTGCCCCCTGCGGCGGCCATCTTGGTTCTCGGGACCCTGGGAACTGCTGGGAGCTGGGAACTGCCTTGGAGCCAAGATGGCCGCCTGGCGTCCCCACCCTGGCGCCCTCTCAAGACGACAGCGATACAGCCCTCGGCCCTCCCACAGACTCGCCCGTGAACTGGACCACGCTGCTCATTCTCATGTGGCAGGGACGCAATGATCATGGGAGTGAACGCAAGAGCTGGAGATTCTGTAATCACAGTCAAGAGGTCAGAGGGCTGACTGCTGTATCACTGGAGATTTTGGGGTCAGGGGTCAGAGGTCAGAGGGCTGACTGCTGTATCACTGGAGAGCCTGGGGTCAGAGGTCAGAGGGCTGACTGCTGTATCACTGGAGAGTCTGGGGTCAGAGGGCTGACTGCTGTATCACTGGAGAAGCTGGGGTCAGAGGTCAAAGGGCTGACTGCTGTATCACTGGAGAGTCTGGGGTCAGAGGTCAGAGGGCTGACATATCACTGGAGAGCCTGGGGTCAGAGGTCAGAGGGCTGACTTATATCACTGGAGAGTCTGGGGTCAGAGGGCTGACTGCTGTATCACTGAAGAGTCTGGGGTCAGAGGGCTGACTGCTGTATCACTGGAGAGTCTGGGGTCAGAGGTCAGAGAGCTGACTGCTATATCACTGGAGAGTCTGGGGTCAGAGGTCAGAGGGCTGACTGCTGTATCACTGGAGAGTCTGGGGTCAGAGGTCAGAGGGCTGACTGCTGTATCACTGGAGAGTCTGGGGTCAGAGGTCAGAGGGTTGACTGCTATATCACTGGAGAGTCTGGGGTCAGAGGTCAGAGGGCTGACTGCTGTATCACTGGAGAGTCTGGGGTCAGAGGTCAGAGGGCTGACTGCTGTATCACTGGAGAAGCTGGGGTCAGAGGTCAGAGGGATGCCTTACTGTACTGTGGACAGGAGACACCGAGCTCAAGTTCAGACAGCCTGGGGTCAGAGGTCAGCCGTGAGCAGGGAGAGGAACGGACAGCCCCACGACACCCCCCAGGACTGGTAGAGCTCTGCCTGCGGTCGTGCCAGAGTCCGCGCCAGTGCCAGGTCCGTTTAATCTCATCATTCTGCTGCCCCCCCTGCTTCCCCATTATCCCCATCCTCCCAACACAAAGCCCACTAATTAACTCACACTGAGCTCGTTAGCACTGATTATCGCAGACACGCTCAATTACAGCCGTACTCAGACAACACCAGTCCGAGACGCTGGGTCACAGCCAAACACAGACACCAGATCACACCTGAACACAGGCCGTCCCACTGAGAGACACCAGATCACAGCTGAACACAGGCCATCCCACTGAGAGACACCAGATCACACCTGAACACAGGCCGTCCCACTGAGAGAGACACCAGATCACACCTGAACACAGGCCGTCCCACTGAGAGACACCAGATCACAGCTGAACACAGGCCATCCCACTGAGAGACACCAGATCACAGCTGAACACAGGCCATCCCACTGAGAGACACCAGATCACAGCTGAACACAGGCCATCCCACTGAGAGAGACACCAGATCACACCTGAACACAGGCCATCCCACTGAGAGAGACACCGGATCACACCTGAACACAGGCCGTCCCACTGAGAGACACTGGATCACACCTGAACACAGGCCGTCCCACTGAGAGAGACACCGGATCACACCTGAACACAGGCCGTCCCACTGAGAGAGACACCAGATCACACCTGAACACAGGCCATCCCACTGAGAGAGACACCGGATCACACCTGAACACAGGCCGTCCCACTGAGAGACACCGGATCACACCTGAACACAGGCCGTCCCACTGAGAGAGACACCGGATCACAGCTGAACACAGGCCGTCCCACTGAGAGAGACACCTGATCACACCTGAACACAGGCCGTCCCATTGACAGAGACACCGGATCACAGCTGAACACAGGCCGTCCCACTGAGAGAGACACCGGATCACAGCTGAACACAGGCCGTCCCACTGAGAGAGACACCGGATCACACCTGAACACAGGCCGTCCCAGTGAGAGAGACACCAGATCACACCTGAACACAGGCTGTCCCACTGAGAGAGACACCAGATCACACCTGAACACAGGCCGTATCACTGAGAGACACCAGATCACACCTGAACACAGGCCGTATCACTGAGAGACTCCAGATCACACCTGAACACAGGCCGTACTATTGAGAGAGACACCGGATCACACCTGAACACAGGCCATCCCAGTGTGAGATGCTGGATGACAGCTGAACACAGGCCGTCCCAGTGTGAGATGCTGGATGACAGCTGAACACAGGCCGTCCTGGCGAGAGAGAGGCGCAGCAGAGTGGTGGAGAAGGGAGAGAGGCTGGCAGGGCGGGACAGAGGGCTGGGGGAGGGGACGCTCTCAACATCTGGATTCAATCAGTCTGGGAGTTGGGGGGGGGGTGAGTCAGGCTGGGGGAATGTCATGGCGCCTCTGCAGGGGGAGGGGGAGGGGAAGAGCCGGACCAGCAGGGGCCCGGGGACGAGGCAGGGAGACCCGGAGCGGGTCGGCGCTGTGTCCTGCTCGGCACAGAGGGACAGAGACCAGCGCCCTCGTGGCACTCATCGCCCGGGGTCGAAGGTCAGGGCCTCCCCCAGCGCGCCGGGGGGCAATGTCCACAGCGCAGAGCTGGCAGCTCCGCCCCCCCCGGGCCGCAGGTCCGAACCCAGCGCGCGCAGCCGGACCGCCCCCACCCCTCCTGCACACACTGAGCCGATTCCTCCGATCGCTGGCGGGTAAAGAGGCTTTGTGCAGCACTAACGAGATCAGTTCGTTAAAGCCGCACATTATCCGATATGATCCACAACAAGCTTACAAACACGGGGAGAGAGAGAGAGATTGCTGAATAGCCTCCAGACTGCTCTGTTTCAGGTCTGCACACACACACACAGGGCCCTGTGGATCTGCGCACACACACACACACACACACACACACACACACACAGGGCCTTGTGGATCTGCGCACGCACACACACGCACACACAGGGCCCTGTGGATCTGCGCGCGCACACACACGGCCCTGTGGATCTGCGCGCGCACACATACACACACGGCCCTGTGGATCTGCGCACACACACAGTGGGACAGTCCCCCGGCTTGCTGCCCTGCTCAGCTGAAGGATGGGGATCAGGGGCACCCAGAGATTCTGGGGGCTCAGAACCCAGCCTGATGTGACGCGGTGCAGTGGAAACGAGGTCACCCCTCCTCCACCCCCGACAATCGACTGACCTTTCACTCAGCTGTGACTCTGACCTCACAGGATCGATAACCGTCCCCAGAAAATCAATACTTCCATATCACACCCTCATCATCGTCACACAGTCACACACAGAGACTGGACACTGGAGCTGGAGAGAGGATAGAGTCACCCAGAGCCCCACACTGACACCCTTCATCATCATCATCATCACTCCTGAACAGACCCTCAGTCTGTAACAACACGTCTGCACCTCTGTGTCCTGTGTCAGGGTGACAGTGGGGTTACAGACAGAGACTGGACACTGGAGCTGGAGAGAGGATAGAGTCACCCAGAGCCCCACACTGACACCCTTCATCATCATCATCACTCCTGAACAGACACTCAGTCTGTAACAACACGTCTGCACCTCTGTGTCCTGCAGTCAGGGTGACAGTGGGGTTACAGACAGAGACTGGACACTGGAGCTGGAGAGAGGATAGAGTCACCCAGAGCCCCACACTGACACCCTTCATCATCATCATCACTCCTGAACAGACACTCAGTCTGTAACAACACGTCTGCACCTCTGTGTCCTGTGTCAGGGGGACAGTGGGGACACCAGTGAGATGATATCCAGCTCTCGTCTGGAACAAGCTGCACGTTACTGAAGCTCCAGACCCCTGCCACCCTCGGAGCACAGAAACGCCTCCTGCTCTCCGAGCTGGGGTCCGCAGGTCTGGGCCTGAGCGACCAGAGCCCCGCGGGTCAGAACCGGCCCACGGCGACCCACTCGATCCAGGCCGCTCTTTACAATCACAAGTGGGCAATACTCTGTCAGGCCCCTGCTGGGGACCTCGCGAGGGCTCCCCCTCCTCTCGCGTGCGGCTCGCGCACAGGTCGGCTCTTTGTCTCGGCGGCAGCCTCCCCTCCCCCCCCCCCGGCTCGCGCCTCACCTACAGGGCAGCCCCCCACCCCTGCCCGCTCCGCCGGCCGCGAGAAACCCTCCACGCGGTTCTCTTCCCCAGCCGCTTCACGGGCCGCCTCACGCGCAGCTCCCTTCTTCACACGCACTCACACGGACGGACACACACACACAAACACACACTCTCACACGGACACACACACACGCGCAGGCTCAGCGCGCAGATAAGCGCCGGTCTGACCTACAAGGCGCTCACCTCCACGGAACACGGCCAGAGGCGGAACCGCACGGACTCACCTGCCCCACGTCCGCGTCGATCCTGGCCCGCTTGCAGTCCGCCTCCGGGCCGCTGGCCGCCAGCTGCGGCTCCGGCTCCGGGTCGCCGCGCTTCATCCCGCGGCTGGGGTTCGGGGCCGGGTTCGGCGTGTCCAGCTCCCTGTCCCGGTCCAGAATTCCCCGGGAGACGGGCAGCAGGAGGGACACGACCTCGGCAGACATTCACGGGCGGCTCTTGCTCTTCCTCTCCTCCTCCTCCTCCTCCTCCCGAGCGCGACTCCGCCGATTCCGAGCTGAACAAGCGCGGCTCCGCGAGCTGTCGGGCTCTTTGTTTACTCGGAGTCACGCAGCGCCGCGGGTCCGACCGAGACCATTTCACGGCGACCGGGGCGGTGGGAGCCACGCGCGCTTGCCAGGCCAGACCCACGCAACGGGCAGCGGGGATCTCTGTGGAGCTCGGCGCGCACCCTCGCGTCTGGGATCTCGCCCCACGGGCGCGACACGCCGGGCGGATAAAGGTTTCGAATCAAAGCGGTCGTCTCGGACGCGCCCCCACGGCTGACACACGCACACGGGAGGAAACTGTATCCGACCGCCGCTGTCTGCCCCAGCCCGAGTCTCCCTGTCTTCTGGCAGGAAAAACACCTCTGTCCCGCTCTCGTCCCGACAGATCAGACGCACGAAGGCTCCGTCTATCCCGATTTTGTCATTGTCCTCAAATTATCCCTGCGGCGTGAAAGGCAGCGATTTCCTCCCTCTCTCTCTCCTCCCCCGTCTGTTTTTTTAAATTCCCGAACCCCTTTCTCGCTCGCTCGCCTTCCCGTGAACCAGCTCGTATCCTCGCTCCCTCTCCCTCTCTCTCTCTCTCCCTCCCTCTCTCCCTCTGTCCCTCCTCCTCTCTCTCTCTCTCTCCTCTCTCCCGGCTCGTCCTCTGCCCGCCCGTGGCGGATGGCTAATTTTCTGTAATCGCTACCGAGTCGCTGCGCCTCCGGCTTTTACCCCACGGAACCACGCAGGCAGGGGCGCGCACGGACCCTGGGGCCGCTCGACTGGACTGGACCGGACCGGACCGCGTCGCTCCGACTCTGTGTGCGCGCGCCTGCGCGGGTCTGTCTCTGGGTCCGACCGTCTCCTTCCCTGGGCTCGCGGGCTCGGGGGGGAATAATGAGCGCTAATTAGAGCAGGACCGGGGCAGGGAGACACGCATTCCCAACCTCGGGATTTTCCGTGAGGGATAGACCGGATCTGACGGACTGCCGTGTGTTGGCGGGGGGGGGGAGGAGAAGGAGGGGGGGGCGTGCCTGCTTTCCGTCTTGTCTTCTCTCTCCCTCCGCCGGCTGCGGAGCGGGGCGCGGGCTCCGCCTAGCGGGGGAGGGGGGGAAGTGCGGCCTCTCGGACGCGGGTTCAGGGAGGGACCTCGCTTCCCCGGGAGGGTGATGCAGGAGGCAGAGACGCAGAAGGACTGAATTCTTCACTCTGGGCGGTGGGGTGAGACAGGGCTGCAGCCTGAGTTCAACATCTCGACCAGTGAGCTAGCAGGAGTGTGGGAACAGTCTGCAGCTCCTGGTCTCACACTACACGACACAGCTGATGACCTGGTCCTGCTGTCGCCCACAGAACAGGGGCTACAGCTGGAGCAGTACTGTCTGACCTGGGCACTGCCAGCCCATCTGGACCCAGAACAGGGTCAGCAGCAGAGCCTGGCACTGCTGGAGCAGTACTGTCAGACCTGGGCACTGCCAGCCCATCTGGACCCAGAACAGGGTCAGCAGCAGAGCCTGGCACTGCTGGAGCAGTACTGTCAGACCTGGGCACTGCCAGCCCATCTGGACCCAGAACAGGGTCAGCAGCAGAGCCTGGCACTGCTGGAGCAGTACTGTCAGACCTGGGCACTGCCAGCCCATCTGGACAAGACCAGAGTCCAGTTTTTCCAGAAAAAAGCCAGACCTCAGGGAAACAGGTACCACTTCACACTGAACAGCAACACACTGGGCACACAGCCAGCTACACATACAGAACCTCGGACTGACTATCAGCTCATCTGACTCATCTGACGCCCATAGAAGCCCCGCACAGAGTTCTGTAAAACATCCTCCATGTGCAGAGAAAAACACCTCCCAACAACACATGCAGGACCCACTGAGGCCAGTGCACACCACTGACCAACATGCAGCAGAGAGCACTACAGCCCCAGTCACCCCTGAGAACCAGTGACCTGGCTGTCCAGAGAGGACAGGCTCAGTGACCACAGCCTGGCCAGAGACACTGGACACAGGCAGACCCGGCTGCCCAGAGAGGACAGGCTCAGTGACCACAGCCTGGCCAGAGACACTGGACACAGGCAGACCCGGTTGTCCAGAGAGGACAGGCTCAGTGCCCACAGCCTGGCCAGAGACACTGGACACAGGCAGACCCGGCTGCCCAGAGAGGACAGGCTCAGTGACCACAGCCTGGCCAGAGACACTGGACACAGGCAGACCCGGTTGTCCAGAGGGGACAGGCTCAGTGACCACAGCCTGGCCAGAGACACTGGACACAGGCAGACCCGGTTGTCCAGAGAGGACAGGCTCAGTGACCACAGCCTGGCCAGAGACACTGGACACAGGCAGACCCGGTTGTCCAGAGAGGACAGGCTCAGTGACCACAGCCTGGCCAGAGACACTGGACACAGGCAGACCCGGCTGCCCAGAGAGGACAGGCTCAGTGACCACAGCCTGGCCAGAGACACTGGACACAGGCAGACCCGGCTGCCCAGAGAGGACAGGCTCAGTGACCACAGCCTGGCCAGAGACACTGGACACAGACAGACCCGGCTGCCCAGAGAGGACAGGCTCAGTGACCACAGCCTGGCCAGAGACACTGGACACAGGCAGACCCGGCTGCCCAGAGAGGACAGGCTCAGTGACCACAGCCTGGCCAGAGACACTGGACACAGGCAGACCCGGCTGCCCAGAGAGGACAGGCTCAGTGCCCACAGCCTGGCCAGAGACACTGGACACAGACAGACCCGGCTGCCCAGAGAGGACAGGCTCAGTGACCACAGCCTGGCCAGAGACACTGGACACAGGCAGACCCGGCTGTCCAGAGAGGACAGGCTCAGTGACCACAGCCTGGCCAGAGACACTGGACACAGGCAGACCCGGCTGTCCAGAGAGGACAGGCTCAGTGACCACAGCCTGGCCAGAGACACTGGACACAGGCAGACCCGGCTGCCCAGAGAGGACAGGCTCAGTGACCACAGCCTGGCCATAGGAGCTGCTTAATGGAAGCAATGGACAGAACTGACCAGTCACAGCTGAGGATGTAATATGCTTCTGAATCGCGGAAAAGGAGACCGGACACAGAGCCCTCGAAACAGAGAGGCGCCCAGTCGAGTCGCTGTCATCCTGCAGGACACGCGCGATGACGTCAATTGTATTTCACTGGGTTGTGAGTCTGTCAGATCCGTGTAGTAGCGGACCGTGGACACCACAGCGGCCAGACACGGAGCCCACGGGAGTTTCCAGCGTTTATAAATACCGCCTGGCTAAATATCGGCTCTGCCCGGCCAAACACAAGCGTGGAAGCAAGTGTCGGGTACAGAAGACGATTGCACCTCACCCCATTAAAGCGCTTCAGTACCCTGGGGCTCTCCCGCAGCTCGCGAGGGGGTGGGTGGGGTGCTGTGAGCCCAAGCTGGAGCCCCTCGGGCTGCAGTCGCGCGGGGTGTCAGGGCTCAGGGCTGTGGAAACCCACCCGAGATCAGCGCGGGAACGCCACTGCGGCCGGACCGTGTAGCTGATGAACGCTCCTCGCGGATCTCACCTCGCGTGTTTATTCACCCACATGATTTCTTCCCACAGTTCCTGTCAGGCGTCAGAGCAGTGACCTGCAAGTCACGATTTACTACGAGTGTGAAGTGACAGAGATCCCGTTTATCGTTATTTGTTGTTATCGATGTTCCTATTTATTATCTTCGATGTGGAAATACGCCCTGTTCGTGTCCGTGACGTGTCTGCTGTGATCCCCGGACCCGGGTAGTGTGCTATTTCAGGGCTCAGGGACAGTAAAGTCACACTGAGACAGCACATCACCATCAGAGACCCCCGGCCCCCCGCCCGGCTCCGGGTCTGAGCCCTCACGCCTCAGGACGGGTCACGGACACGCGCGTCCGCAGCGCTGAAGTCATCCTCAGCAGAGCATCTCGTGGGTTTATACAGCAGTTAATACTACTAACAACAACACCAATACAATCTTATTATCATCATTCTTGTACATTATTATTGACTCACAGGCGTGAGACAGTGGGCCCCCGCGCGCAAGGTGAGTCTCTGCGCGTCAGGCAGCAGCAGCCCACGCGTGGCCACGCTCGCGGGTGGGGGACGCGATTGGCTGGGGCGCGATGAGCCTCACGAGCGGCACCTGCTCGCGCCGTGTAAATAGAGCGCGCGTGGGGATGGTGGGGTATAGCCTGCAAAGCCTTCGCGTGTTCTCGGTCCTGCAGGAGGTTGTTGTCGGTTTATCCGCTGTTTGTTTCTTTCCCACGCGTGTTCGTGTTCCTGATGCGCGGCGCGATGGAGAGGCGGCGAGCGTGGCCGCTGCTGCCGTGTTTCGTGTGTGTCCTGCTGCGGCTGTGTCCCGCCGCGGGGCGGGGGCTGCCGGTGTCGCCCGCGCCGGGCTTCGTGCTGGGGGCGGCCGCGCTGGCGCAGGCCGGCGAGCCGAGCGCCGATGTGCTGTCGCTGCTGGCGGCGGAGCAGCTGCCCGAGGAGATGCTGCAGGACGAGGGGTCCCGCCCGGAGCCCCAGAGCCCCCGGGGCTCCCCGTCCCGCAAGGCCGACAAGAAGGGGCGCAAGTGCCTGAAGAAGCGTGGCCGTGGGGGTGCCCCTGCCCTCCCGGAGCCCTGGGTCGCGGAGGGGGTCCCCAGGCCGTCTCCTGCGCCCCGAGTCCCTGAGCCCGCCGGCGCGCCGCTGCGGAGGCCGCCCGTGATCTCCAGGGAGCCCCTGCCGCTGGCCGGGGAGGAGCTGCCGCAGGAGATGAGGGAGGATGCTGGGGTGACTGGCGGGGAGCCCCAGGAGCCTGGTGCTGGGAGGTCACGGGCCAGTGAGAGTGAGGCCCTGGTGCCCCCCCTGCAGGAGCTCCTGCCGGCTGAAATGATGATGCCCTCCGGACCGGTCAGCACTGAGAGACCGCGGGCTGAGCCTGCACCCCGATCCCCTGTGAAGATGAGGGGGCCGTTGGCTGACTGGGCAGCCCCCCGACATGGGTTCCCTGTGAGCCCCCTGGCTCTGGACTTGGGAGAGGACCTGGACATCTCCAAACTGCCCCGGCCCCCCCTCGCCCTCACCCCTGCCCCGCCCACTGAGCACTGTCCCCTCGCCCAGCGTGACCTTATGCCACCACCCTCTCATCCTGCAGGTGAGGCCTTGGGGTGCCTGTACCCCCCCCCCCCCCCCCCCCCGATCCCTCCTGGGGTTCTCTCTGGGCAGCCCTGCTGACCACAGCCTGGCCAGTGTCTCTGGCTGCGGTCAGCGGGGCTGTCCCCCATCTCGCTCTCGCTCTCGCTGGCTGGCTGGCTGGCTGTGGTCAGCGGGGCTGTCCCCTCTCCGTCCTCTCTGGCTGTGGTCAGCGGGGCTGTCCTCTCTCTGTCCGGCTGCAGGCTGTGAGATCCCCTCGGAGCAGCAGGTCCGCTGTGGTCTCCCGGACACCAGCCCGGCCGCCTGCCAGGCCCGCGGCTGCTGTGTGGACAACACGACGCGCAGCTGCTACTACCCGCTGAACGGTCAGTCAGTCGGCCGCGCTGAGGGGGTGGGGGGCTACCCTGTGGGGGTGCCTGACCCCTGACCGCTCTGCCCCCTGCAGTTTGCACGCAGGACGGCCACTTCATCTTCACGGTCCACCGGCACGACACGGTGCCCGCGACGGACCCGCGGGGCCTGGTGGCGGGGCCCAGCAGCTGCGCGCCCGCGCTGGCCACGCCCCAGTACGCCATCTTCGCCATTGGCCTGCAGCTGTGCGGCGTGCGCTCCTCGGTAGGCCCGCGCCCGGCCCGGCCCGGCCCGCCCCGCCCGCCTGCCGCGTCCCGCTGACCGCTGTGCTCTTGCAGGTGGAGGGCAACGCCACAGTGTACACGGTGGAGGTGCGCGGCACCAGGCTGGCGACGGCGCAGGTCGGCTACGGGCAGATCAGCAGGGACGTGCCCTTCAGGTGAGCAGCGGTCCGGCTCCGGCTGTGGAGGACCCCTGACCCCTGACCCCTGACCCCTCTCCCCAGCATGCAGGTGCGCTGCCGGCTCGTCCCCGGCTCCTTCAGCAGCCGTGGGTTCCTTGTGAAGGACCTGCCTCCGCCCATCGCCTCTGCCTCCGGACAGCTGCGCCTCGAGCTCCGCGTCGCCAGAGGTGCTGTGTCCGGGGCTCCCCTCCTGCGCCCCAACAAGGGGCTGGGGCTGGGGCTCCTGCTGGTTATCTGCTCGGGGGGGTAGGGAATGCAGGCCTGTGACTCTTCCCTCCCTCCCACCAGATGGCTGTTACCGCTCTTACTTCCCCCAGTCTGCCCTCCCCCTGCAGCTGCGGCTGAAGGCCCCCCTGTTCCTGGAGGTGCGGCTGGTGTCGCCCCCCGACCCCAGCCTGGTGCTGCTGGTGCACTACTGCCTGGCCTACCCCCGCTCTGCGCAGGCCGCCTGGGTGCTCATCTACGACGGGTCAGTGTCTCGGCCTGGGGGGCCGGCGGGCCGCCCCTCGCTCTCGAGCTGGGGATGGGGGGTACCTGCTGCACTCACCCGGCCTGTCCCCCTCGGTGCAGGTGCCCCAATGAGGTGGACCCTGACTCTGTGGACATCAAGGTGCAGCCAGCTGAGCACCCCAGACACTACCGGCGCTTCACCGTGCACACCTTCCAGTTCATGAACCCCAACACGGGCCGCTACCTAGGGGAGGAGGTCAGTGTGTGGCGAGGGGGTGACCCTGCTGACTGCTGGCGCTGCGCTCGGTCCTGACCTGCCCTCTCCTCCCCCAGATGTACATCATGTGTGTGACCGAGGTCTGCTCTCCTGCTGTCCAGTCCTGTGACCCCAAGTGCTTTGACCCTAAAAGTAAGTATCCAGCTGACCCCTGACCCTGCCTGCTGGGGTGTTGGGGGGTGTGAGCCCATCTTTCTGGGGAGAGTGGCTGGGAGGTAGTTAATCCAGGAGCAGGGACTCTGGCCAGCAGCTCGTGGGCACAATTGAGAATTAACTCTCCTCTGTGGCCAGCAGCCCCTGGCTGTGAGCTCCTCTCTCCTCCTGCGTGAGGCTACAGGATCTGCTCTGCTCACTCCAGCAGCCCCTGGCTGTGAGCTCCTCTCTCCTCCTGCTCCTGCGTGAGGCTACAGGATCTGCTCTGCTCACTCCAGCAGCTCCTGGCTGTGAGCTCTCTTTCTCTCTCCCACAGCCATGAGGATGCAGCTTCCTGGCTCCAAGCCTGTGCCAGGGGACATCGCTGTCCAGCAGGGCCCCTTCCTCATGCCCAAGGCTTGGCCACCCAAGTGAAGGCGAGTCCAGCTGGGAGGGGTCTGCTGTTCTGGCCCTGTGTGACTCTATGCTGCTCTACTCTGTTGCAGGCTGCTGCTGCTGTGTGGTCAGTGTGGAGATGCTAGTGATTTTGCAATAAAAAAAACAAACTGAACTGATTTCTGCTTCCTGTGATCATTCCTGGCCTCTTGGCTCCTGCTGTGAGGTTCTGGACAGGTGCAGAGCTCAGCTCCTGTCTGCTCTGGGAGAGAATAAGTCAGGGCCCTTGTTGGGTTTAGGGGGACACGTAGAACAGCAGCAGGCAGGGTGTGATTCCTCCTTTCTCCAGCAGGGGACACTGGAAGCCCGTCAGCTCCAGTCCCTGGGGCAGGCCTGGGGGCTCGTTCATGATGCGAGATGACAATGCACCACTGTGAACATGTGGACAACAGTCTGGATTCTGGGCTTCCAGCAGTATGATTGACCTGTAACTGGATTAGTCCTGTGGTAGTCAGCTCCTGCATGACTGGTGAGTCCAAGGTAGCCTGACAGAGCTCCATGCTGGAGGGCAGAAGTGAATAGAGCCCAGGACACATCACCATTTTCTGACTTTATTTCAATGTGCATAGAAAAACAGTGCGGTACAGCAAGCGTGGCTACAGTGATGGGACTGACGCTCCTGAGCTGCACCTGACCCCTCCCTGCAGTGAGGGTGGGCTGGCCACGGCTGCAGCCCCCCCCTGGAGGCTGCGTGAGCTCTGGCCCTGGGAGCGGAGGCAGGACGGGAGCTGGTGCCGGAGGCTTGTCAGTTGCAGAAGCGGGAAGACTAATAGACCATACTGGAGCTGTAAAGAATGGGGATGGGCTGGACCTTCTTTATTGCAGAGGACAGGATAAGACTACACACCAAGGCACAGACCTGCAGAGAGAGAGAGAGGGGTTAATACACACACTCCTCCTGCACACTACTGTACACTGACACTGCACTGAGAGAGAGAGGGGTTAATACACACACTCCTCCTGCACACTACTGTACACTGACACTGCACTGAGAGAGAGAGGGGTTAATACACACACTCCTCCTGCACACTACTGTACACTGACACTGCACTGAGAGAGAGAGGGGTTAATACACACACTCCTCCTGCACACTACTGTACACTGACACTGCACTGAGAGAGAGGGGTTAATACACACACTCCTCCTGCACACTACTGTACACTGACACTGCACTGAGAGAGAGAGAGAGAGGGGTTAATACACACACTCCTCCTGCACACTACTGTACACCGACACTGCCCTGAGAGAGAGAGGGGTTAATACACACACTCCTTCTGCACACTACTGTACACTGCCACTGCACTGAGAGAGAGAGGGGTTAATACACACACTCCTCCTGCACACTACTGTACACTGACACTGCACTGAGAGAGAGAGGGGTTAATACACACACTCCTCCTGCACACTACTGTACACTGACACTGCACTGAGAGAGAGGGGTTAATACACACACTCCTCCTGCACACTACTGTACACTGACACTGCACTGAGAGAGAGAGGGGTTAATACACACACCCCTCCTGCACACTACTGTACACTGACACTGCACTGAGAGAGAGGGGTTAATACACACACTCCTCCTGCACACTACTGTACACTGACACTGCACTGAGAGAGAGAGGGGTTAATACACACACTCCTCCTGCACACTACTGTACACTGACACTGCCCTGAGACACAGAGGGGTTAATGCACACCACTGTACACTGACACTGCACTGAGAGAGAGAGGGGTTAATACACACACTCCTCCTGCACACTACTGTACACTGACACTGCACTGAGAGAGGGGTTAATACACACACTCCTCCTGCACACTACTGTACACTGACACTGCCCTGAGACACAGAGGGGTTAATGCACACCACTGTACACTGACACTGCACTGAGAGAGAGAGGGGTTAATACACACACTCCTCCTGCACACTACTGTACACTGACACTGCACTGAGAGAGGGGTTAATACACACACTCCTCCTGCACACTACTGTACACTGACACTGCCCTGAGACACAGAGGGGTTAATGCACACCACTGTACACTGACACTGCACTGAGAGAGAGAGGGGTTAATACACACACTCCTCCTGCACACTACTGTACACTGACACTGCACTGAGAGAGACAGAGGGGTTAATACACACACTCCTCCTGCACACTACTGTAAACTGATACTGCACTGAGACACAGAGGGGTTAATGCACACCACTGTACACTGACACTGCACTGAGAGAGAGAGAGAGAGAGAGAGAGAGAGGGGTTAATGCACACTACTGTACACTGACACTGCACTGAGAGAGAGAGGGGTTAATACACACTCTTCCTGCACACTACTGTACACTGACACTGCACTGAGAGAGAGAGGGGTTAATACACACACTCCTCCTGCACACTACTGTACACTGACAATGCACTAAGAGAGAGAGGTTAATACACACACTCCTCCTGCACACTCCTGTACACTGACACTGCACTGAGAGAGAGAGGGGTTAATACACACACTACTGTGCATTGAGAGAGAGAGAAGCAGCGTTGGGTTTTCCAGATGTGTCCTGCAGGACCCAGAGCCCTTGTCAGCACTCATGGTGCTACCAGCTGACTTTTCACTGCACCAGAGGTCACACCTGGCTGCCACACCAGGTGACAAACCAGCTGTCCGGAGCTGTGGGCTGTAACTGTGACGAGTCACGAGTTCCACAGGCCTCTGCAGCTCAGAGCTCCCGTCACCAAGCCCACCCGAGCGCCCGCAGAGAGAGACGGGACAGGACACGGAGGGCATGAGTGTGTACCTAGCGCGCGACAGCCAGGTTAGTAGAGTGGGGCGGCCGTGCCGGGGGGGGGCGACTGGGGGCCGCGGAGCTGGGGCTCGAAGGGGGCGGGCTGCAGTGTCACGGAGCTGCTCTCTAGGATCAGGTACTGCGGACCCTGGTGAGCCTGCTTGATCTGTCTGGACAGAACCGAACTGCACAGCAGAGCTAGAACCTGAAAACACAAATACACACCCTGACTGAGGACACCACACAGACACACAACTCTACACACACACCCTGACTGAGGACACCACACAGACACACAACTCTACACACGCACACACCCTGACTGAGGACACCACACAGACACACAACTCTACACACACATACACCCTGACTGAGGACACCACACAGACGCACAACTCTACACACACACACACCCTGACTGAGGACACCACACAGACGCACAACTCTACACGCACACACACACCCTGACTGAGGACACCACACAGACGCACAACTCTACACACACACACCCTGACTGAGGACACCACACAGACACACACACCCTGACTGAGGACACCACACACACACACAACTCTACACACACACACACCCTGACTGAGGACACCACACACACACACACAACTCTACACACACACACACACCCTGACTGAGGACACCACACAGACACACAACTCTACACACACACACACCCTGACTGAGGACACCACACAGACACACAACTCTACACACACACACACCCTGACTGAGGACACCACAGACGCACAACTCTACACACACACACACCCTGACTGAGGACACCACACAGACGCACAACTCTACACACACACACACACACACCCTGACTGAGGACACCACACAGACACACAACTCTACACACACACACACACCCTGACTGAGGACACCACACAGACACACAACTCTACACACACACACACACCCTGACTGAGGACACCACACAGACACACAACTCTACACACACACACACCCTGACTGAGGACACCACACAGACACACAACTCTACACACACACACACACACCCTGACTGAGGACACCACACAGACACACAACTCTACACACACACACACACCCTGACTGAGGACACCACACAGATGGGGTGGGGACAGGGGGCGGAGAGGGTGGGGGGGGTCAGAGAGGCTGTGGAGGGGGTGGGGACAGGATGTGGAGAGGGTGGGGACTGTGTGGAGGGGGTGGGGACAGGATGTGGAGAGGGTGGGGGGGGTCAGAGAGGCTGTGGAGAGGGTGGGGACAGGATGTGGAGAGGGTGGGGACTGTGTGGAGGGGGTGGGGACAGGATGTGGAGAGGGTGGGGGGGGTCAGAGAGGCTGTGGAGGGGGTGGGGACAGGATGTGGAGAGGGTGGGGGGGGTCAGAGAGGCTGTGGAGGGGGTGGGGACAGGATGTGGAGAGGGTGGGGACTGTGTGGAGGGGGTGGGGACAGGATGTGGAGGGGGTGGGGGGGGTCAGAGAGGCTGTGGAGGGGGTGGGGACAGGATGTGGAGAGGGTGGGGGGGGTCAGAGAGGATGTGGAGGGGGTGGGGACTGTGTGGAGAGGGTGGGGACAGGATGTGGAGAGGGTGGGGGGGGTCAGAGAGGCTGTGGAGGGGGTGGGGACAGGATGTGGAGGGGGTGGGGACTGTGTGGAGGGGGTGGGGACAGGATGTGGAGGGGGTGGGGAGGGGTCAGAGAGGCTGTGGAGAGGGTGGGGACAGGATGTGGAGGGGGTGGGGAGGGGTCAGAGAGGCTGTGGAGAGGGTGGGGACAGGATGTGGAGGGGGTGGGGAGGGGTCAGAGAGTGTGGGGTGCAGCCCCCTGTCTCACCATGAGCAAGGCCAGTCCCACGAAGCAGCCCAGGACCACTGGGGCTCTGGAGTTGAACACATCAACAATGACAGCAGGGCAGGACTGCAGAGAGACAGGAAACCTGTGTCAGTGAGAACGTCATGACGCTATAACACAGAGCCACAGAGCGCCACAGACTCCCACACACCCACAGAGCGCCACAGACCCCCACACCCACAGAGCGCCACACCCACAGAGCGCCACAGACCAGACGCCCACCAGACGCCCACCAGACGCCCACCAGACGCCCCACAGAGCCCCACAGAGCCCCACAGGCGGACTCACAGGCATGACCAGTGTCTGCAGCAGGCCAGCGCGGGGACAGGTCTCTCTGACGAAGGGCTCCAGGGCGCCGCCCCCGACCCCACAGCAGTCCAGCTGGGCATGAGAGGAGGACAGAGTGAGACACGACAGAGACACGACAGAGACAGAGTCAGTCGCTCAGTGTGAGCAGGCCAGCCCCATGATCCCCGTGAGGAGTGGGGTGCCTACCGCGTTGTGGAAGAGCTTGAGGGTGATGGCCAAGCTGGGGTCCCCCCCCTTGTTCACGTACTGGGCGTAGATGGTGGCGTAGAACTCGGCCAGCTGCTTGCCCACCTGACACACAGAAGCACAGGGGAGCCAGGTGAGCCAGGTGAGCCAGGTGAGCCGAGGCCTCAGAGGCGAGAGGACTCAGACTCTCTCTCTCACCTCGTCACTGTTCACAAAGGCCAGCACCCCCGCCGTGATCTCGGCCAAGATCAGCACTGTCAGCAGACCGGAGAACTGCACACAGACAGGAGAGAGAGAGACGGGTCACATACACAGCCAGGCGAGAGGGGGAGAGACAGGTCACACACACACAGCCAGGCGAGAGGGGGAGAGAGACAGGTCACACACACACAGCCAGGCGAGAGGGAGAGAGAGACGGGTCACACACACACAGCCAGGCGAGAGGGAGAGAGACGGGTCACACCACACACCACACACCACACACACACACCCAGGCGAGAGGGAGAGAGACGGGTCACACACACACAGCCAGGCGAGAGGGAGAGAGACGGGTCACACACACACAGCCAGGCGAGAGGGAGAGAGAGACGGGTCACACACACACAGCCAGGCGAGAGGGAGAGAGAGACGGGTCACACCACACACCACACACCACACACCACACACCACACACCACACACCACACACCACACACCACACACACAGCCAGCCAGGCGAGAGGGAGAGAGACGGGTCACACACACACAGCCAGGCGAGAGGGAGAGAGAGACGGGTCACACACACACAGCCAGGCGAGAGGGAGAGAGAGACGGGTCACACACACACACAGCCAGGCGAGAGGGAGAGAGAGACGGGTCACACACACACACAGCCAGGCGAGAGGGAGAGAGAGACGGGTCACACACACACACAGCCAGGCGAGAGGGAGAGAGAGACGGGTCACACACACACAGCCAGGCGAGAGGGAGAGAGAGACGGGTCACACACACACAGCCAGGCGAGAGGGAGAGAGAGACGGGTCACACACACACAGCCAGGCGAGAGGGAGAGAGAGACGGGTCACACACACACAGCCAGGCGAGGGAGAGAGAGACGGGTCACACACACACAGCCAGGCGAGAGGGGGAGAGTGAGATCAGACAGTCTCCATCCTGTCCTCGGTGACTCACCACTCCCAGCGCACAGCGAGACTCACTGCAGGCTCCACAGTCCCCGAACAGAGCTACCAGCAACATCAGAGTCCCTGTCACCATCAGCACTGTCACCCCTGAGGACAGCGGGAGAGAGGGGAGCACAGTGACCTCACTGTCAGAGCACTGAACCCAACACTGGGCACAGCGACCTCACTGTCAGAGCACTGAACCCCAACACTGGGCACAGCGACCTCACTGACAGAGCACTGAACCCCAACACTGGGCACAGCGACCTCACTGTCAGAGCACTGAACCCCAACACGGCACAGCGACCTCACTGTCAGAGCACTGAACCCAACACTGGGCACAGCGACCTCACTGTCAGAGCACTGAACCCCAACACTGGGCACAGCGACCTCACTGACAGAGCACTGAACCCCAACACGGCACAGCGACCTCACTGTCAGAGCACTGAACCCCAACACTGGGCACAGCGACCTCACTGACAGAGCACTGAACCCCAACACTGGGCACAGCGACCTCACTGTCAGAGCACTGAACCCCAACACGGCACAGCGACCTCACTGTCAGAGCACTGAACCCAACACTGGGCACAGCGACCTCACTGTCAGAGCACTGAACCCCAACACTGGGCACAGCGACCTCACTGACAGAGCACTGAACCCCAACACTGGGCACATGATTGTGCATGTGAGTGTGATAGCGTGATTGTGTGTTTGTGAGTGTGATAGCGTGTGTAGTGTGATAGAGGGTGTGGGTGTGACTATGTATGATTATGTGAGGGTGATACCGTGTGTGAGGGTGTGTTGGCGTGTGTGTGAGTGTGACACGAGCTTGTGATTGTGTGTGTCAGGTCGCAGTACTGTACGTTACCAATGACGAACTGCTGTGTGTTCAGGTCGATATCGAAGAACCCGCGTGTCTCCGAGCCGAACCTCAGCCACAGGCCAAGGCCCAGCATGGCGAAGCCCACGATCTGCAGAGACAGAAAGGTGAAAGGTTAAAACCATGACACGCCCTCCACTCTCTCACCTATACTCCCCAACACCCCGACATTAGTGACTACTCTCTCACACAGCCCTCAGCACAGACACAGAGCACCACACAGCCCCGAGCACAGACTGAGGGCACAGACACAGGGCACAGACACAGCCCTGAGCACAGACACAGGGCACAGGGCACCACAGAGCCCCGAGCACAGACGCAGGGCACAGACACAGCCCCGAGCACAGACTCAGGGCACAGACACAGCCCCGAGCACAGACACAGCCCTGAGCACAGACAAAGAGCTCAGACACAGCCCCGTGCACAGACACAGGGCACCACAGAGCCCCGAGCACAGACTCAGGGCACAGACACAGCCCTGAGCACAGACTCAGGGCACAGACACAGCCCTGAGCACAGACACAGGGCACAGACACAGGGCACAGACACAGCCCTGAGCACAGACACAGGGCACCACAGAGCCCCGAGCACAGACTCAGAGCACAGACACAGCCCCGAGCACAGACTCAGGGCACAGACACAGCCCCGAGCACAGACACAGCCCTGAGCACAGACAAAGAGCTCAGACACAGCCCCGTGCACAGACACAGGGCACCACAGAGCCCCGAGCACAGACTCAGGGCACAGACACAGCCCTGAGCACAGACTCAGGGCACAGACACAGCCCTGAGCACAGACACAGGGCACAGACACAGGGCACAGACACAGCCCCGAGCACAGACTCACGGCACAGACATAGCCCTGAGCACAGACACAGGGCACAGACACAGCCCTGAGCACAGACTCACGGCACAGACACAGGGCACAGACACAGCCCTGAGCACAGACACAGGGCACCACACAGCCCAGCGCGTCTGGACCGGGCCGGGGGTCAGTGGGCACCAGCGCGTCTGGACCGAGCCCGGGGGGCAGCGGGCACCAGCGCGTCCAGTGGTGTTTGGACCGGTATCTAATGAAGTCGCGGTAACCCTGGGCAAAACCGAGCCCGGCCGCGGCGGCGGCGATTTCTGAGGAAACGAAACTTTGAGGGAAAAACGAAACTTTGAGGGAAAAACGAAACTAACTCGCCGCAGCCCGCCCACGCCTCGGCTGACACGGGCGGGCCGTGGCGACCAGCCGTCCCCTCGCGGGTGTCCAGCCCAGCTACCCCCGGCTGGACCCTCGGAACCAGAGCCAGGCCCCGGCCCGCGTAGGCTCGGATGGAGGCAAGGCTGCGGAAAGGGGCGTGGAACGGACACGCGAATCCACCGCGAGCTGGAAGAGCAGAAATCTGCGTTGTTTTTCCACGGAAAGACTGACACGAGCGGCCTGGTCCGCAGAGCGGAGCCTCCGGGTCCAGCCGCCCCCAGCGCGGACACCGCCACGCCACGCCACGCCACCTACCGCGAAGAAGATGTTGAAGATGATGAGGATGACCTTGCAGCAGTAGCCGCAGCCGTCCAGAGCCATGGCGCGCAGATCGCTAACTGACCAAAGACCACAAGAGCGCAAAGGCGAGCGGCTGATCCCGGGGACACGGTCCGTCGCTGTCCTGAGTGGGCACACAGCACCGCGCGAGAGCAGGGCACAGGGAGCGCGGGGGCAGGTGAGCCCCCCCCGCCCCGCGACAGCGCTTATAAACGCAGCCCGGCCCCCGCCATGGCAACCGCGGCCACCAATCAGCAGCGGCCGCCCCGCCTCTGCCTGAAACACGACGCCCCGCCCCCCGCGGCTCTTCCCAAAACACCCGCGCCTCGCGGTCCCCCACTCTGTCCCAGCGCGACGCCCTCAAACTCAGGGTCCCCCAAACACCCGCACACCCTCCAGGACCAGGAGTCGTCTCAGCTCGTCAACTCAGCCCCCGGGGCGCACGGGGGAACGGGGGGCACCGCGTTGCTGGTCGGGGGGTACAATGAACCAGCTGATCCAGAGGGCCCTGGGGCAACAGAAAAGGGGAACCCCCAGCGGAGCCTCACTGAGCTCTAGTCACACTAACGGCCGGCCGGAGGGCGAGACCTCCTGCTTCCCCTCCGCCCCACACAGAGCCCACAGCAGCGCGCACCTGCACTGAACTCCGGGGGGGTGAGAGGAGCCGACAACAGCCAGCAAGAGGAACTCCAGGTAACCACAACCAGGATGTGACTGTTTCAAGCTCTACTGCACTGAGAAAACAGCTAATACACACACTCCTCCTGCACACTACTGTACACTGACACTGCACTGAGAGAGAGAGAGGGGTTAATACACACACTCCTCCTGCACACTACTGTACACTGACACTGCACTGAGAGAGAGGGGTTAATACACACACTCCTCCTGCACACTACTGTACACTGACACTGCACTGAGAGAGAGAGAGGGGTTAATACACACACTCCTCCTGCACACTACTGTACACTGACACTGCACTGAGAGAGAGGGGTTAATACACACACTCCTCCTGCACACTACTGTACACTGACACTGCACTGAGAGAGAGAGAGGGGTTAATACACACACTCCTCCTGCACACTACTGTACACTGACACTGCACTGAGAGAGAGGGGTTAATACACACACTCCTCCTGCACACTACTGTACACTGAGACTGCACTGAGAGAGAGAGGGGTTAATACACACACACACTCCTGCACACTACTGTACACTAACACTGCACTGAGAGAGAGGGGTTAATACACACACACACTCCTGCACACTACTGTACACTGACACTGCACTGAGAGAGAGAGAGGGGTTAATACACACACACACACTCCTGCACACTACTGTACACTGACACTACACTGAGAGAGAGAGGTTAATACACACACTCCTCCTGCACACTACTGTACACTGACACTGCACTGAGAGAGAGAGAGAGGGGTTAATACACACACTCCTCCTGCACACTACTGTACACTGACACTGCACTGAGAGAGAGAGGGGTTAATACAGAGACAGTAACTCCAGTTTCTCAAGATTCTTTATTGCAACACCATACAATCATGTTGTAGAGATTCTCGGCACGTCTTCCCAAATCAGAACTGCTGGGATCCTGTTGAACTGCAAAGAGAGAAGAGCTTGAGTGAGTGAGGACAGGAGGCACAGCAGCACAGAGAGAGAGAGAATCACAACGGGTCCCAGTCCTACTGGGAGAGGGAGGAGGGAACTCAGCTGAACTGGCAGCCCAGTATGTGATCTCCTGTCACAGCCTGAGGAACAGTGAGTCTGTCTCCCAATAATGTTCCATCTGTCTACAGTATATGTCAATATTTTATAATATGTCTTTGTTGTAAATGTCTGTAGATTTTATTTTTGTTTTTTTTTCCCCATGTGAATTTTTATTTGCTTTGGCAACACTGATTGTACCCATCAGTCAGGCTAATAAAGCCCCTTGAATTGAATTGCGAGAGACGACAGGAGGAGTGGAAGGCACAGTGGGTGAGGGAGATGATGAGCTGAAGACAGACCTGCCTGCACTGAGCTCTGGCCCATCAGCACCAGGTCCTGTAGAGCAGGGCACTGTGCCACAGCCTCCTCCTGCACCAGCCTGAGAGGGGCCCAGGATGTCTGAGGAGAGAGAGAGGAGGGAGAGGCTGGTATCTGTGCCCACCGGGATCTCTGAGAGAGAGAGAGGGAGAAGGCACTCAGGGCTTTCTACGCAATAAGAAAGAGGCTCTTCAACATCAACCCACCAACAAGAATCTGGCTCCAAATACTTGAAAGTGTAATCCAACCCATTGCCCTATACGGCAGTGAAGTGTGGGGTCCCCTCACAGACCAGGATTACACCCAATGGGACAAACACCCCACAGAAACTCTGCACATGGAGATCTGTAGAAACATCCTCCGTGTGCAGAGAAGAACTCCTAACAACGGGTGCAGGGCCGAATTAGGCCAGTACCCACTATTGATAAACATACAGAAAAGAATATTCAAGTATTGGCTACACCTAAAAAACAGTGACCAAAATTCCTACCACCACAAAGCCCTGCTGAGCCAAGAGCTGAGCCCAAAACAGAGCCCCCTGAGCCAGCTGGTCCTGAGGCTCACCGACCTGAGCCACACCGACACTAACCAGCCTCAGGACAGCACTGCTAGAGCACCACAACCCAGATTCAACCACATCACAGCACAGATCAAACAGCAATATCTCACACACTGGGACACACACACACAGACACAACATAAACTGGAATGTTACAGAACCTTAAACAGACAATACACACTAGCTGAATATTTGACCAAAATAAAAAATAACAAACAGAAACAGACCCTGACGAAGTACAGGCTCAGTGACCACAGCCTGGCCATAGAAACTGGGCGACACAGGCAGACCTGGCTGTCCAGAGAGGACAGGCTGTGCTCCCACTGCCAGCGGGGAGAAATAGAGACAGAGGTGCACTTCCTACTGCACTGTGACAGATACTCTGGGATTAGAGAAACATTCTTCCCTAAATTCAGAAATCTAATCCCAGAGTTCCCACACCTGCCAGAATCACAACGGGTCCCAATCCTACTGGGAGAGGGAGGAGGGAACTCAGTTGAACTGGCAGCCCAGTATGTGATCTCCTGTCACAGCCTGAGGAACAGTGAGTCTGTCTCCCAATAATGCTCCAGCCGCCTACAGAATATGTCAATATTGTATAATATGTCTTTGTTGTAAATGTCTGTAATATGTCTGTAGATTTTATTTTACTTCTATTTTTGTTTTGTTTCATGTAAATATCATTACTTTCATTTGCTTTGGCAACACTGATTGTACCCATCGGTCATGCTAATAAAGCACCTTGAATTGAATTGAATTGAATTGAGAGAGAGGCTGGTATCTGTGCCCAGGAAGATCTCTGAGAGAGAGAGAGAGAGAGGCTGGTATCTGTGCCCAGGAAGATCTCTGAGAGAGAGAGAGAGAGAGAGGCTGGTATCTGTGCCCAGGAGGATCTCTGAGAGAGAGAGAGAGAGAGAGAGAGAGAGAGGCTGGTATCTGTGCCCAGGAAGATCTCTGAGAGAGAGAGAGAGGCTGGTATCTGTGCCCAGGAAGATCTCTGAGAGAGAGAGAGAGGCTGGTATCTGTGCCCAGGAAGATCTCTGAGAGAGAGAGAGAGAGAGGCTGGTATCTGTGCCCAGGAAGATCTCTGAGAGAGAGAGAGAGAGGCTGGTATCTGTGCCCAGGAAGATCTCTGAGAGAGAGAGAGAGAGAGAGAGAGAGAGAGAGGCTGGTATCTGTGCCCAGGAAGATCTCTGAGAGAGAGAGAGAGGCTGGTATCTGTGCCCAGGAGGATCTCTGAGAGGAGAGCGAGAAAGAGGCTGGTATCTGTGCCCAGGAAGATCTCTGAGAGAGAGAGAGAGAGAGAGGCTGGTATCTGTGCCCAGGAAGATCTCTGAGAGAGCGAGCGACAGAGAGAGGCTGGTATCTGTGCCCAGGAAGATCTCTGAGAGAGAGAGCGAGCGACAGAGAGAGGCAGGTATCTGTGCCCAGGAAGATCTCTGAGAGAGCGAGCGACAGAGAGAGGCTGGTATCTGTGCCCAGGAAGATCTCTGAGAGAGAGAGCGAGCGACAGAGAGAGGCAGGTATCTGTGCCCAGCAGGCAGCAGGGCACAGCACTGGGGGGTACTCACTGTGCCTGTGGAAGCAGCCCTCCACACAGGGCCCCTGGCTGGGGGAGCAGACCTCTGTGGAGCACATGAAGTAGATCTGGGGAGAGAAGGTAGATTAGGGGAGACCCCGAAGACCAGGGGCAGAGGGGTCCCCACAGTTGCTGAAGAGAGCCGCAGCCACAGGCTCCTCCGAGCCCACCGGAGCTCTCGGGGGGCCGAGGGCAGGTCCACAGGCCCCTGCCCCTCCCGGGCCTGAGGGCCGAGCCCGGTGGCTCAGCGGACGTCCCGGGGCTGTGCCTGCAGCCGGGCGGGCGGCGGTCCGAACCTCCTGGTCCTCCCTGGGCCTCAGCGCGCCACTCGGCACAAACTGGAAGGCGCGCACCAGGAAGCGGCGCCGCTGGCGGGTCGGGTGGGCCGGGCCGGGGTGCAGCACGGAAGTCTGGCCCACGTCCAGGGGGTTGGGACAGCTGGACAGAGGGGAGCACAGGGGTCACAGGGCCAGAGAGGTCGAGGGTCACTGCTCTGAGCGCGGGCGAGGGCAGCAGGTACCCCCATCCCCAGCTCGAGAGCGAGGGGCGGCCCGTGGGCCCCCCAGGCTGAGACACTGACCCGTCGTAGATGAGCACCCAGGCGGCCTGCGCAGAGCGGGGGTACGCCAGGCAGTAGTGCACCAGCAGCACCAGGCTGGGGTCGGGGGGCGACACCAGCCGCACCTCCAGGAACAGGGGGCGTCCCAGCAGGAGACTGAGGGGCCGGTGATACTGAGGGTAGAACTGAGTATAGTGTTCATCTGGAGAGAGAGAGAGGGGTTAATACAGACACACTGACTGGACACT
This sequence comes from Atractosteus spatula, assembly GCF_055471065.1. Lineage (NCBI taxonomy): Eukaryota > Metazoa > Chordata > Actinopteri > Semionotiformes > Lepisosteidae > Atractosteus > Atractosteus spatula. The sequence continues at coordinate 467,701 of NC_142718.1, forward strand.
CCAGTACATTAACACTGCACTGAGAGAGAGAGGGGTTAATACACACACACTGACTGGACACTCCAGTACATGAACACTGCACTGAGAGAGAGAGGGGTTAATACACACACACTGACTGGACACTCCAGTACATTAACACTGCACTGAGAGAGAGAGAGGGGTTAATACAGACACACTGACTGGACACTCCAGTACATTAACACTGCACTGAGAGAGAGAGGGGTTAATACAGACACACTGACTGGACACTCCAGTACATTAACACTGCACTGAGAGAGAGGGGTTAATACAGACACACTGACTGGACACTCCAGTACATCAACACTGCACTGAGAGAGAGAGGGGTTAATACAGACACACTGACTGGACACTCCAGTACATCAACACTGCACTGAGAGAGAGAGGGGTTAATACAGACACACTGACTGGACACTCCAGTACATTAACACTGCACTGAGAGAGAGAGGGGTTAATACAGACACACTGACTGGACACTCCAGTACATTAACACTGCACTGAGAGAGAGAGGGGTTAATACAGACACACTGACTGGACACTCCAGTACATGAACACTGCACTGAGAGAGAGAGGGGTTCATACAGACACACTGACTGGACACTGAGAGAGAGAAGTTTACCAGTAGCAATGAGGAGCTGCACACCAAATTTCCCTTCAGCATGAAGTATGGGAGGCAGAAAAGGCATCTTCACCAGGAGTCCCACACTGGTCAGACTACCCTGTGCATAGCGGCACTCTACAAACAGCCTGGACATAGAGGGGTTAATACACACACTCCTCCTGCACACTACTGTACACTGACACTGCACTGAGAGAGAGAGGGGTTAATACACACACTCCTCCTGCACACTACTGTACACTGACACTGCACTGAGAGAGAGAGGGGTTAATACACACACTCCTCCTGCACACTACTGTACACTGACACTGCACTGAGAGAGAGGGGTTAATACACACACTCCTCCTGCACACTACTGTACACTGACACTGCACTGAGAGAGAGGGGTTAATACACACACTCCTCCTGCACACTACTGTACACTGACACTGCACTGAGAGAGAGAGGGGTTAATACACACACTCCTCCTGCACACTGCTGTACACTGACACTGCACTGAGAGAGAGGGGTTAATACACACACTCCTCCTGCACACTACTGTACACTGACACTGCACTGAGAGAGAGGGGTTAATACACACACTCCTCCTGCACACTACTGTACACTGACACTGCACTGAGAGAGAGAGGGGTTAATACACACACTCCTCCTGCACACTACTGTACACTGACACTGCACTGAGAGAGAGGGGTTAATACACACACCCCTCCTGCACACTACTGTACACTGACACTGCACTGAGAGAGAGAGGGGTTAATACACACACTCCTCCTGCACACTACTGTACACTGACACTGCACTGAGAGAGAGAGAGGGGTTAATACACACACTCCTCCTGCACACTACTGTACACTGAGAGAGAGGGGTTAATACACACACTCCTCCTGCACACTACTGGACACTGACACTGCACTGAGAGAGAGAGAGGGGTTAATACACACACTCCTCCTGCACACTACTGGACACTGACACTGCCCTGAGAGGGGGGGGGGGTGATACACTTTGTACCTGAAAGGTAGGTCTCGGGTGATGCGCCCATAGTTCTGACTCCTGGTCGTCATGGTGTTGGTGACCTCAGTCAGGTACACCAGTGTCTCCCCGACGACCTGCCGTCACACAGACAGACTGCGTGTCAGAAAACCGGGGCGCCTGCGAGAGAGAGACGGGGCGCCCTTGCTGGACCTACAAAGGAGCGTGTCCCACAGCCAGAGAGGGGGACCCTGAAGACTGCGAAGTCGGGGGTGGAGACGAGGGGAGTGCAGGAAGGGTTCCCCGCAATAACCAGGCTGGTGGGGTCCAGGGGGGGCTCCGCCAGCGAGCGGGCCACCGAGAAGACGAAGTGACCGTCAGGGGTGCACTCTGCGGAGAGGAGGGGCGCGTGAGTGAGGGCCGCTGGGCCGCGTGCGGGGGGAGCCGCCTGCAGAACGGGGGGACCCTACCGTCCATGGGGTAGTAGCACCGGCCGGTGAGGGGCTCCACGCAGCAGCCCCTCTGCAGGCAGCGGGAGGGGGAGACGCCCCCTGCTCCACACTGCACCCGCTGGCCGGGCGGGGAACTGCAGCCCGGACTGGCGGGGGGCGGGCGGAGGGGGCAGGACAGCCGGCTGGCACCCCGCGCCCCGCTGGCAGCGACGTACAGCACCTCCAGCGTGTAGTGACCTGCCTGAGAGACAAGGGATGGGGTCACCCCCTCCCCGAGCCTGCCCTGGGGGGCAGCGGTCAGCGGTCAGCGAGCTCACCTCTCTCCGGACATGACAGGCGCTGTAAGGGACCCTCAGAGTGTTCCTGTCCCCTGCGCTGGTCACCTCGTACCCACACAGCCCTGCAGCCCCCAGAACCCCCACCTCCTCTCCAGAGGCACCTACAGCAACACAGGACAGAGGAGTCAGAGCTCTGTCAGTGTACAGTAGTGTGCAGGAGGAGTGTGTGTATTAACCCCTCTCTCTCTCAGTGCAGTGTCAGTGTACAGTAGTGTGCAGGAGGAGTGTGTGTATTAACCCCTCTCTCTCTCAGTGCAGTGTCAGTGTACAGTAGTGTGCAGGAGGAGTGTGTGTATTAACCCCTCTCTCTCAGTGCAGTGTCAGTGTACAGTAGTGTGCAGGAGGAGTGTGTGTATTAACCCCTCTCTCTCTCAGTGCAGTATCAGTGTACAGTAGTGTGCAGGAGGAGTGTGTGTATTAACCCCTCTCTCTCTCAGTGCAGTGTCAGTGTACAGTAGTGTGCAGGAGGAGTGTGTGTATTAACGCCTCTCTCTCTCAGTGCAGTGTCAGTGTACAGTAGTGTGCAGGAGGAGTGTGTGTATTAACCCCTCTCTCTCAGTGCAGTGTCAGTGTACAGTAGTGTTCAGTAGTGTGCAGTAGCTGGGCTCTACTCACTCCGCACTGCGATGCCCCTGACTGGCCCGCGGGGCAGGTCCACACTCAGATGCTGTCGCCCACAGGTGACCCTGGGCTGCAGTGGGGCGGGGAGCGGGTGAGGGGAAGGGTGGGGCCCAGGGGGGTCGGTGGTCCGAGGGGGTGTGGGGGGAGTCTGTCCGGGAGCCACTGGGCACCGCAGGTCCAGCGTGCGCCAGCGCAGCAGGGCATCGTCGTGGAAACGGAGCGGGAGAGAGAGCAGGGATGGGGCCTGGGAGAGGACAGGGGTTACCGGGCTGTCCCGCGCACCGGGCCGGGCCGAGCAGGAGGCGCACACTGACCAGCGTCCGGGAGTCACAGCCGGGCAGGGGGGAGGAGAAGACCACCCCCCCCTCGTCTCCCCTCTTCACCTCGTAGGCGCAGAGTGGCGCCACGCCCCCCACTGGCCGCCACGCGCCGCTGCGGTCTGCAAGAGCAGGACGGGCTCACGTGGGCGAGGTCCTGACCCGGCCCGGTGCCAGCCGTCCCGCGGCTCATGGGTCAGACCCGGGCGCTCAGGGACCGCAGGGGCCCCAGTGACCGCCACGGGGGCCCCAGAGGTCAGGGGGAGAATCACCGGCTGGGCCAGATGTACCCCAACACCCCGCCGCCTGTGTCCACCCGCCCCAGGAAATAACGGGCGCGTGGTCACTGTCCGGGGGGAGACCCCGGGGAGAGAGCGGACTCACCTCGAACCTGCAGCGAGTCGGGCCGGGCGGACGGCAGCACCGCCCACATCCTGGTCTTCCTGCAGAGGAGCGAGGGGGGCCGCGGCGGGGGGGCCGCTGTCCCAGGGGGAGGGGGAGCGGGGGGCAGGACAGCCGGGCAGGACAGAGTGACCTCCCTCTCACCCCAGAGCAGGGTCAGGGAGTACACCCCACCCTGAGGACAGGAGACACCCTGACTGAACACTCCAGTACATTAACACTGCACTGAGAGAGAGAGGGGTTCATACAGACACACTGACTGGACACTCCAGTACATTAACACTGCACTGAGAGAGAGAGGGGTTAATACAGACACACTGACTGGACACTCCAGTACATTAACACTGCACTGAGAGAGAGAGGGGTTAATACACACACACTGACTGGACACTCCAGTACATGAACACTGCACTGAGAGAGAGAGAGGGGTTAATACACACACACTGACTGGACACTCCAGTACATTAACACTGCACTGAGAGAGAGAGAGGGGTTAATACACACACACACTGACTGGACGCTCCAGTACATTAACACTGCACTGAGAGAGAGAGGGGTTCATACAGACACACTGACTGGACACTCCAGTACATGAACACTGCACTGAGAGAGAGAGAGGGGTTAATACACACACACTGACTGGACACTCCAGTACATGAACACTGCACTAAGAGAGAGGGGTTAATACACACACACTGACTGGACACTCCAGTACATTAACACTGCACTGAGAGAGAGAGGGGTTCATACAGACACACTGACTGGACACTCCAGTACATGAACACTGCACTGAGAGAGAGAGGGGTTCATACAGACACACTGACTGGACACTCCAGGACATTAACACTGCACTGAGAGAGAGGGGTTAATACAGACACACTGACTGGACACTCCAGTACATTAACACTGCACTGAGAGAGAGAGGGGTTAATACAGACACACTGACTGGACACTCCAGTACATTAACACTGCTCTGAGAGAGAGAGGGGTTCATACACACACACTGACTGGACACTCCAGTACATTAACACTGCTCTGAGAGAGAGAGGGGTTAATACAGACACACTGACTGGACACTCCAGTACATTAACACTGCACTGAGAGAGAGAGGGGTTAATACAGACACACTGACTGGACACTCCAGTACATTAACACTGCACTGAGAGAGAGGGGTTCATACACACACACTGACTGGACACTCCAGACATCTCTCTACTGTACCTCTGACTTGACTCCACAGCCACTGTACGCCACAGTGAAGACCAGCCTGTCCTCACTCCTCCTCCAGCTGAACCCACAATGCCCTGCAACTTCCTCCACCAACACCCACTGCCCCCTCACTGGAAGAGACAGAGGGGTCAGGGTCAGGGTCAGTGCCTGACTGCACACGACAACACAGAGGATAAATGTGGGACTCACAGCGCACCCGGAGCTCCTGCACAGACAGCACCTCCAGCTGGACACTCATCTCCGCAGGGCTACAGGAGATTGGCGGGGGCAGCAGGGGAAACACAGGGCAGGACATCAGGACAGGGTGCCCCTGCCAAAGCACTGGCAGCACATAGCGTCCACCCTGAGAGAGAGGGGTTAATACACACACTCCTCCTGCACACTACTGTACACTGACACTGCACTGAGAGAGAGAGAGAGGGGTTAATACACACACTCCTCCTGCACACTACTGTACACTGACACTGCACTGAGAGAGAGGGGTTAATACACACACTCCTCCTGCACACTACTGTACACTGACACTGCACTGAGAGAGAGGGGTTAATACACACACTCCTCCTGCACACTCCTGTACACTGACACTGCACTGAGAGAGAGAGGGGTTAATACACACACTCCTCCTGCACACTACTGTACACTGACACTGCACTGAGAGAGAGAGGTTAATACACACACTCCTCCTGCACACTACTGTACACTGACACTGCACTGAGAGAGAGAGGGGTTAATACACACACTCCTCCTGCACACTACTGTACACTGACACTGCACTGAGAGAGAGGGGTTAATACACACACTCCTCCTGCACACTCCTGTACACTGACACTGCACTGAGAGAGAGAGGGGTTAATACACACACTCCTCCTGCACACTACTGTACACTGACACTGCACTGAGAGAGAGAGGTTAATACACACACTCCTCCTGCACACTACTGTACACTGACACTGCACTGAGAGAGAGAGGGGTTAATACACACACTCCTCCTGCACACTACTGTACACTGACACTGCACTGAGAGAGAGAGGGGTTAATACACACACTCCTCCTGCACACTACTGTACACTGACACTGCACTGAGAGAGAGGGGTTAATACACACACTCCTCCTGCACACTACTGTACACTGACACTGCACTGAGAGAGAGAGGGGTTAATACACACACTGCTCCTGCACACTACTGTACACTGACACTGCACTGAGAGAGAGAGGGGTTAATACACACACTCCTCCTGCACACTACTGTACACTGACACTGCACTGAGAGAGAGAGGTTAATACACACACTCCTCCTGCACACTACTGTACACTGACACTGCACTGAGAGAGAGAGGGGTTAATACACACACTCCTCCTGCACACTACTGTACACTGACACTGCACTGAGAGAGAGAGGGGTTAATACACACACTCCTCCTGCACACTCCTGTACACTGACACTGCACTGAGAGAGAGAGGGGTTAATACACACACTCCTCCTGCACACTACTGTACACTGACACTGCACTGAGAGAGAGAGGTTAATACACACACTCCTCCTGCACACTACTGTACACTGACACTGCACTGAGAGAGAGAGGGGTTAATACACACACTCCTCCTGCACACTACTGTACACTGACACTGCACTGAGAGAGAGAGGGGTTAATACACACACTCCTCCTGCACACTACTGTACACTGACACTGCACTGAGAGAGAGGGGTTAATACACACACTCCTCCTGCACACTACTGTACACTGACACCGCACTGAGAGAGAGAGAGGGGTTAATACACACACTCCTCCTGCACACTACTGTACACTGACACTGCACTGAGAGAGAGAGGGGTTAATACACACACTCCTCCTGCACACTACTGTACACTGACACTGCACTGAGAGAGAGAGAGGTTAATACACACACTCCTCCTGCACACTACTGTACACTGACACTGCACTGAGAGAGAGAGGGGTTAATACACACACTCCTCCTGCACACTACTGTACACTGACACTGCACTGAGAGAGAGAGGGGTTAATACACACACTCCTCCTGCACACTACTGTACACTGACACTGCACTGAGAGAGAGAGGGGTTAATACGCACACTCCTCCTGCACACTGACACTGCACTGAGAGAGAGAGGGGTTAATACACACACTCCTCCTGCACACTGACACTGCACTGAGAGAGAGAGGGGTTAATACACACACTCCTCCTGCACACTGACACTACTCTGAGAGAGGGGGTTACACACACACTGCAGCTCAGTGCTGTGGGGACAGACCTGCAGGCTGGTGGCACAGCCAGTGTACGACACCGTGAGGACCAGCTGCCTCCAGGTTTTCCTCCAGCTCAGTCCACAGTGAGGCGGCAGCTGGGAGAGGGGGATGGGGGTGGCGCCCCCTGGGGGAGAGAGGGAGACGTTGCTGCCTGGTGTCCCCCCACAGCGCGGCCGCCCCTCCCCTTGCTCACCGGGCGCCACGGCGATGTCGTCCGCGCGCCGCCCTCTCACGGTTAGCGTCATGCTGTCGGCCCCGCAGTGCACCCTGGGGCCCCTGCGCAGCCACGAGCCCGGAGGGGGCCCCGACACCTTGCCCTGCGCCCCCCCTGCAGACGGGACAGAACACGGGGAGACAGGAGCTGCAGGGGCCACAGCCGCCCCCGCGCCAGCCCCCTGGGAGAGCAGCAGCTCCTCTCGCCCCGGTGCGGAGCATCGAGGGGTGGCGCCCCAGGGGGCCCCGTGTCCGCGTGTCCCGAGACCTCAGGAGCGATTCACGCGGGGGAGCGCCTGCTCTACACCGAGGGCGGTGGGAGTGTGGAACAGGTCAAGCACGTGTGCAGGCGACTTCTCTGAAGAGGCTGGATGATTTACTCAGTCCTTTAGCTCTTAATCTCCTGCATCACCAAACGAGCTGGACAATATACTATTAATATACTCTCATATATACTGTTAATATACTAACATACAGCACACAGCTCACAGACACCCCCTTCACCCCCACAGAGCCACAGACAGCCGGCCCGGTCCCGGTTCGGCACTCACGCGCCCTGACCTGGGCTCGGCTCCCAGTGCGAGTCCGTCCCCGGCGCCGGCTGCCTGCTGCCGGACCTCCAGTCCGGGTCCCGGGAGCCCAGCGGCTGGTCCATCAGGACCGAGCCCGGGCTGGGAGAGGGGCGGCGCCCGGCTTCCAGAATCCGCCCGGGCTCGGTCCCGTGTGCCGGGGCGGGGTCGGGTTGCCCGGGCCGGGCCGTCTCCCGCACCGAGTCCACTCGCGGCAGCGTGGACGCGTCCCCCCCCGCGTCCAGCCTCTCGCCCACGCCGGGCCAGCGGGAGGCGCGGGCCCCGTACCCCGGGGGGTCCGGGGGCTCGTCGGAGCGGTCGTAGTCGGGGTCCGTTTCCCCATCGGCCTTCAGGAAGTCGGAACCGGTGAGGCGGCCCCGCACGAGCCCCGTGCAGCTCCACGTGAACACGATCAGAAAGCCGAGCTTGGCGCGTCTCCGCACGGAAAGCATCGCCGCGCACAGCACAGTCCTGCGGGCCTGCGGGCGGGCGCCATATACCCTCGGCCGCCATCGCGGGACTCGCATTCCCACGCGTGTCCGAGCCCGCCGGCCGCGCGGCTCGATGAGGATGACGACACCCGCGGCGCGTGTGGACGGGCCTCGGCCCTTGAGCGCTTTTCAAAAGCCGACAGGTGACACGGAAGAGGAGACTTAATGACCCCCCCCCTCCAGCCCCGAGAGAAGCAACAGGCACGACACACGTGGAAACTGACACAGAGTGAGAGCAGCAGCTCTACTGTACACAGAGAGGGGTGGGAGGGGGGAACGAGCAGCCCAGCCAGCTTGTTGAAGCGTATACCCCGTCTTCTCTCCAGACACAGCTGGATGAGCTCCTGCAGTCAGGACAGGAGGCTCTGCTGTACACAGAGGGGGGGTGGGAGGGGGGAACAAGCTGCCCAGCCGATACCCTGGACGCCCCTCTTCCCCCCCCTTCAGCAGGGCTGCTATCTACGGCTCTTGCAGGGGAGGGAGCTGTGCAGCAGCCCTTGGCTCAGGGTGTGAGGACCTGCCCCGCCCTCATGCACTAACTAACTCAAACCCTCACTTTCAAACAACTGCACACAGAGTTCCTCAGTGCTCTGCACTGAGCATGCCGGTCTGTGTACTCACTCAGGGCTCTGTGCTGTGTGTGTGTACGTACACAGTAGGGGCTCTGTGCTGTGTGGGGGTTGTGTGTGTGCACACGGTCCATAAGGGCTCTGTGCAGTGTGTGTGGGGGTGTGTGTGTACACTTGCTCAGGGCTCTGTGCTATGTGCATGTGGGCTTGTGTGTGTTCACTCAGGGCTCTGTGTGTGAGTGTGTGGACACTCACTCAGGGCTCTGTGCTGCATGTACACACTCACTCAGGGCTCTGTGCTGCGTGGAGTTGTGTGTACACTTGCTCAGGGCTCTGTGCTGTGTACATGTGGGCTTGTGTGTGTTCACTCAGGGCTCTGTGCAGTGTCTGTGGGTACACGCGCTCAGGGCTCTGTACTGCATGGGGTTGTGCGTGTACACTTGCTCAGGGCTCTGTGCTGTGTGGGGTTGCGTATTTGTGTGCGCGCCCACTCAGGACTCTGTGCGCTGTGCATATGTGTGCACGCGAGCGCTCGCTCAGGGGCTGTGTGCACGCGAGCGCTCGCTCAGGACTCTGCGCTGTGCGTGCGTGCGTGCGCGCGCGCGTGCTCTCAGAAGAGCTCTGCTTTGCTGTAAAGAGCTTCCCCCCATAACTGACGAGCCAGGACACAGACTTGCTCAGCTCAGACTTTATTCCAGTTCCCATCCCCCGCCCTGCGGCCGCAGGTTCGATTCCTGTCGTCAAGTGCCCTTGTAAGCAGGAGGGGGTGTCAGATCGCCGAGCTGCTGCAGGAACACTCCGAGCCACCGGGGGCACACCTGAGCTCCGTGGGCCACGCCGGGCTCGAACCCGGGACAGAGCGCAGCGCCCGCCTCCCCCGCCCTGAGGGAGAGAGGGGAGAGGCTGTGAGCAACCTGGTGTCCAGCCAGCGCCACTACCTCCACCCCCTGACACCCTGACACCCCCAGGTGTGAAGGGAGGGGTATCTGCACCCTGTACCCCCCACCCGTTACCCCGAAGCAGCGAGGGGTACTGACGGCGGGGGCCAGGGCAGCGTAGTAGGCAGGCCCTGCGGGCCGGGGAGCAGGCCTCTGTGGAGCACAGCACCCGCACCTGGGGATGAGAACACAGCCGGATCAGAACCGAACCGGGGGGCGGTACCGCCGAGAACTGGAGCCCCACAAAGCAGGAGCCTTCCGATCATCTCCGATCCGGTCCGGGTTTCACTACCAACCGCAGGCTCCGGAGCCAGCCAGCCCAGATCCCAGTCCGGCCCAGTCTGACCTCGTCACCTCCTGGAGGCGTTAACAGACCCCAAGGCCCTGCGATTCATCTGGAGGCTCGTGGTTTTGTCGGTTCTGATCAGGCACACCTGGCCAATACAGTGTGTCTCAGTGTCATTGACAAGTAGGGCCTGGCTGGGCCACCTAGTGGACAAGACCGGGACTGCAGAGACAGTCACAAGACATTCAGGGAAGAGGCTGTGCTGACTGGGTCACCCCTACAGCCTGTCAGGAGAGAACTCCGAGACAAAACAGACTCTGACTGACCTCTTCATGAATCTGCAGGGGGAGTTTCCTTACAGTGAAGCGCAGCTTGTCTCTGAACATCTGCCTCTCAAGTCGCTGTGAGCACCTGCACAGAGAGTGAGGGGTTAATACACACACTCCTCCTGCACACTGCTGTACACTGACACTGCACTGAGAGAGAGAGAGGGGTTAATACACACACTCCTCCTGCACACTACTGTACACTACACTGCACTGAGAGAGAGAGGTTAATACACACACTCCTCCTGCACACTCCTGTACACTGACACTACACTGAGAGAGAGAGGGGTTAATACACACACTCCTCCTGCACGCTACTGTACACTGACACTGCACTGAGAGAGAGAGGGGTTAATACACACACTCCTCCTGCACGCTACTGTACACTGACACTGCACTGAGAGAGAGAGGGGTTAATACACACACTCCTCCTGCACACTACTGTACACTGACACTGCACTGAGAGAGAGAGGGGTTAATACACACACACTCCTCCTGCACACTCCTGTACACTGACACTACACTGAGAGAGAGAGGGGTTAATTAAGTTAGGGGCACACTGACCCGTCATAGATAAGCACCCAGGCCTCCTGTGCAGATTTGGGGTACGCCACACAGTAGTGCACCAGCAGCACCAGGCTGGGGTCGGGGGTCGACACCAGCCGCACCTCCAGGAACAGGGGGGCCTTCAGGCTGAGGCGCAGGGGCAGCTGGCTGGGCCTGTGGAACTGGGAGTAGGTCGAGTCTGGGGAGGAGGGGGTGAGTGAGGCTGTGGGTCCGATCTCCCACACCACCATGCAGGTGCTCGAGAACCAGCCGGACGGTGCACTGCCCCCTAGTGGTCTTCCACGGCGGTGCTCTGACCTCTGGCCACGCGGATCTCCACCCTGGTGCGCTGCGTTGCCGTGGAGACGGGTGGGGCGTGGGGGTGCTTGAGGAAGATGCCCTGGCGCCAGGAGGGACCCGGGCCTGTGTAGATGCACTGGACAGAGGAGCTGGAGCAGAGGACACACCTGAGACACACCTGAGACACACCTGAGACACACGTCTGGCTCTGGTGTGAAGGGCTCTCTCACCCCTTCGCAATGAGCCCACCTCTCTGATGAAGAGCAACTGTTCCTGGTCAGCATATCGGCACCTAGGAGTCCCTCCCACAATCCCTCTGGCCAAACCCCCTGCCAGGAACACGCAGACTCCACACAGAAGGAGCCTCTGCCTGGAGTCAGACAGGACCCCAGAGCTGTGCCACTGTGCCCATGAAGTCCGGTGGCGGTGCTATACCCTGGTAATCCTGATCTGGGCACCCAGCAAGCCCACTGCCAGCCCAGTCCTCCCGCACAGAGTCCCCCTGGCCCGTCTCAGACCACCGGAACCTGGGGCTGGCGCACACTCACCTGTACAGGACAGCGTGCGGGACGTCCCGGTTCCAGTTGGTGCCGGTCCAAACAGTCCCCCTGACTTCAGCCACGTAAACTCGCGAGTTTCCTGTCACCTGAGGAGCAGGACCAGCACACCAGTAAGAGCAGCCCACACAGACACACAGTCCCAGTGCGCAGCAGTCTGATCCACTCCAGGGTTTACAGTGCTGTCAGTCAGACTCCCAGTGCGCAGCAGTCTGATCCACTCCAGGGTTTACAGTGCTGTCAGTCAGACTCCCAGTGCGCAGCAGTCTGATCCACTCCAGGTGTGACAGTGCTGTCAGACTCCCAGTGCACAGCAGTCTGATCCACTCCAGGGTTTACAGTGCTGTCAGTCAGACTCCCAGTGCGCAGCAGTCTGATCCACTCCAGGGTTTACAGTGCTGTCAGTCAGACTCCCAGTGCGCAGCAGTCTGATCCACTCCAGGTGTGACAGTGCTGTCAGTCAGACTCCCAGTGCACAGCAGTCTGATCCACTCCAGGTGTGACAGTGCTGTCAGTCAGACTCCCAGTGCGCAGCAGTCTGATCCCCTCCAGGGTTTACAGTGCTGTCAGTCAGACTCCCAGTGCGCAGCAGTCTGATCCACTCCAGGGTTTACAGTGCTGTCAGTCAGACTCCCAGTGCGCAGCAGTCTGATCCACTCCAGGGTTTACAGTGCTGTCAGTCAGACTCCCAGTGCACAGCAGTCTGATCCACTCCAGGTGTGACAGTGCTGTCAGTCAGACTCCCAGTGCACAGCAGTCTGATCCACTCCAGGGTTTACAGTGCTGTCAGTCAGACTCCCAGTGCGCAGCAGTCTGATCCACTCCAGGTGTGACAGTGCTGTCAGTCAGACTCCCAGTGCACAGCAGTCTGATCCACTCCAGGTGTGACAGTGCTGTCAGTCAGACTCCCAGTGCGCAGCAGTCTGATCCACTCCAGGGTTTACAGTGCTGTCAGTCAGACTCCCAGTGCGCAGCAGTCTGATCCACTCCAGGGTTTACAGTGCTGTCAGTCAGACTCCCAGTGTGCAGCAGTCTGATCCACTCCAGGGTTTACTGCAGACTCAGACTAATCAGGGTTTCGTCAGCTCTGCTAACTTGTCCCACTGGGGAAATTCACAGAGTCACACAAGCTGGAAGACTGCAGCTGCTGTTTCTGAGAGACAGAGGGGATACCCCCACACCCCCCGGCACCCCGAGACTCACCCGCAGCCGCGTGCCACACTCCTGCCGGTGGAACTTGAAGACGGCGAAGTCCTGGGTGAGAGAGACCGGGGGGCACCCACACTCCCCCACCCTCAGACTGCCCAGGTCAACAGGGGGCGTCGCTGAGCTGCGGTGAATCGAGAAGACAAAGTGCCCGTCTTTCGTACAGGCTGAGAGAGAGAGAGAGGGGTTAATACACACACTCCTCCTGCACACTGCTGTACACTGACACTGCACTGAGAGAGAGAGGGGTTAATACACACACTCCTCCTGCACACTACTGTACACTGACACTGCACTGAGAGAGAGAAGGGTTAATACACACACTCCTCCTGCACACTACTGTACACTGACACTGCACTGAGAGAGAGAGAGGGTTAATACACACACTCCTCCTGCACACTACTGTACACTGACACTGCACTGAGAGAGAGAGAGGGGTTAATACACACACTCCTCCTGCACACTACTGTACACTGACACTGCACTGAGAGAGAGAGGGGTTAATACACACACTCCTCCTGCACACTGCTGTACACTGACAATGCACTGAGAGAGAGGGGTTAATACACACACTCCTCCTGCACACTACTGTACACTGACACTGCACTGAGAGAGAGAGAGGGGTTAATACACACACTCCTCCTGCACACTACTGTACACTGACACTGCACTGAGAGAGAGAGGGGTTAATACACACACTCCTCCTGCACACTACTGTACACTGACACTGCACTGAGAGAGAGAGAGGGGTTAATACACACACTCCTCCTGCACACTACTGTACACTGACACTGCACTGAGAGAGAGGGGTTAATACACACACTCCTCCTGCTCACTACTGTACACTGACACTGCACTGAGAGAGAGAGGGGTTAATACACACACTCCTCCTGCACACTACTGTACACTGACACTGCACTGAGAGAGAGAGAGAGGGGTTAATACACACACTCCTCCTGCACACTACTGTACACTGACACTGCACTGAGAGAGAGAGGGGTTAATACACACACTCCTCCTGCACACTACTGTACACTGACACTGCACTGAGAGAGGGGTTAATACACACACTCCTCCTGCACACTACTGTACACTGACACTGCACTGAGAGAGAGAGGGGTTAATACACACACTCCTCCTGCACACTACTGTACACTGACACTGCACTGAGAGAGAGAGGGGTTAATACACACACTCCTCCTGCACACTACTGTACACTGACACTGCACTGAGAGAGAGAGGGGTTAATGCACACACTCCTCCTGCACGCTACTGTACACTGACACTGCACTGAGAGAGAGGGGTTAATACACACACTCCTCCTGCACACTACTGTACACTGACACTGCACTGAGAGAGAGAGAGGGGTTAATACACACACTCCTCCTGCACACTACTGTACACTGACACTGCACTGAGAGAGAGAGAGGGTTAATACACACACTCCTCCTGCACACTACTGTACACTGACACTGCACTGAGAGAGAGGGGTTAATACACACAGTCCTCCTGCACACTACTGTACACTGACACTGCACTGAGAGAGAGAGGGGTTAATACACACACTCCTCCTGCACACTACTGTACACTGACACTGCACTGAGAGAGAGGGGTTAATACACACAGTCCTCCTGCACACTACTGTACACTGACACTGCACTGAGAGAGAGAGGGGTTAATACACACACTCCTCCTGCACACTACTGTACACTAACACTGCACTGAGAGAGAGAGAGGTTAATACACACTCCTCCTGCACACTACTGTACACTGACACTGCACTGAGAGAGAGGGGTTAATACACACACTCCTCCTGCACACTACTGTACACTGACACTGCCCTGAGAGAGAGAAGGGTTAATACACACACTCCTCCTGCACACTACTGTACACTGACACTGCACTGAGAGAGAGAGGGGTTAATACACACACTCCTCCTGCACACTACTGTACACTGACACTGCACTGAGAGAGAGAGGGGTTAATACACACACTCCTCCTGCACACTACTGTACACTGACACTGCACTGAGAGAGAGGGGTTAATACACACACTCCTCCTGCACACTACTGTACACCGACACTGCACTGAGAGAGAGAGGGGGGTTAATACACTCATACAGATCAGTACTCGGGGTCCCCCCCTACCGTTCATGGGGTAGTAGCAGCCGCCAGCCTCTCCTGCCCCCACACAGCAGCCTCTGGACACGCAGGCTGCAGCACTGATAGAGGGAGCGCCGCACGCCACCTGCTGGTCAGCCGGGATACTGCAGCCTGTGGGAAGAGCAGAGTACAGGTGGCCATCAGCTCCTCTGCTCCCGACGAGACTCGAACCCCCAGAAGGACCGGCACCAAGCGGACCCGGTACCTGAGGGGCTGCTGGGGACGGGGGCCTGCGGGTCTGGCTCTTGAGGGAACACAGCAACTGGCCCAAATGAGGGGCGAACCGGTCGGGGAGCTGGCCTGCGACCCGGTCCGCTTCCTGGTTTCCGACCCGGTCTGGGAGCCGGTCTGGGTCCTGGTTTCCGACCCGGTCGGCGTCCTGGTCTGGGAGCCGGTCTGGGAGCCGGTCTGGGTCCTGGTTTCCGACCCGGCCTGCGACCCGGTCTGGGAGCCGGTCTGGGAGCCGGTCTGGGTCCTGGTCTGGGTCCTGGTCTGGGTCCTGGTCTGGGAGCCGGTCTGGGAGCCGGTCTGGGAGCCGGTCTGGGTCCTGGTTTCCGACCCGGCCTGGGAGCCGGTCTGGGTCCTGGTCTGGGAGCCGGTCTGGGTCCTGGTCTGGGTCCTGGTCTGGGTCCTGGTCTGGGTCCTGGTTTCCGACCCGGCCTGGGAGCCGGTCTGGGAGCCGGTCTGGGAGCCGGTCTGGGAGCCGGTCTGGGTCCTGGTCTGGGTCCTGGTCTGGGAGCCGGTCTGGGAGCCGGTCTGGGAGCCGGTCTGGGAGCCGGTCTGGGTCCTGGTCTGGGAGCCGGTCTGGGAGCCGGTCTGGGTCCTGGTCTGGGAGCCGGTCTGGGAGCCGGTCTGGGAGCCGGTCTGGGTCCTGGTCTGGGTCCTGGTCTGGGTCCTGGTCTGGGTCCTGGTCTGGGAGCCGGTCTGGGTCTGCGTCCTGGTCTGCGTCCTGGTCTGCGTCCTGGTCTGGGTCCTGGTCTGGGTCCTGGTCTGGGAGCCGGTCTGGGAGCCGGTCTGGGAGCCGGTCTGCGTCCTGGTCTGCGTCCTGGTCTGCGTCCTGGTCTGCGTCCTGGTCTGGGAGCCGGTCTGCGTCCTGTGGGAAGAGCAGGCCCAGTGAGAGGCAGAAGGGAACAGGTCTGGGGTGTCCTGCTGAGGTGTGGGGCCTCCTGCTATGACCTGTAAGACACCAGCAGGGGGCAGACCTTGCACCAGCTGCTGCAGCACTGGGGGTGAGCAGGCTGTTCGAGCCCCCCCACCACAGAGCCTGGGACCGTTTCTCCTGACACCCCAGACTCCCTGTGCCCCCCCGCCAGCG
Source organism: Atractosteus spatula (assembly GCF_055471065.1). Taxonomy (NCBI): domain Eukaryota; kingdom Metazoa; phylum Chordata; class Actinopteri; order Semionotiformes; family Lepisosteidae; genus Atractosteus; species Atractosteus spatula. The sequence goes on from NC_142718.1 coordinate 484,412, forward strand.
GGATACTCACCTGGAGGGCGGGGCAGGTTGGGGAACCCCTCCCCTCTCCAGGGCAGCAGGAAGATGGGGGGCCACCCACACTCCCTCAGCTCTCTCTCCAGGTCCCAACAGCGTCGGGGCTTCCTTGCCACACCATCCTCTTCCTCCCTCTTGCCTGGAGAAGAGGTACCGTGGTCTTCCTCACTGCCCCTGCTGGGTCGCCCTGGGTCTCGATCTTCCTCCCTCTTGCCTGGAGAAGAGGTACCGTGGTCTTCCTCTTTGCCCCTGCTGGGTCGCCCCGGGTCTTGATCTTCCTCCCTCTTGCCTGGAGAAGAGGTACCGTGGTCTTCCTCACTGCCCCTGCTGGGTCGCCCCGTCTCTTGATCTTCCTCCCTCTTGCCTGGAGAAGAGGTACCATGGTCTTCCTCACTGCCCCTGCTGGGTCGCCCCGGGTCTTGATCTTCCTCCCTCTTGCCTGGAGAAGAGGTACCGTGGTCTTCCTCACTGCCCCTGCTGGGTCGCCCTGTCTCTTGATCTTCCTCCCTCTTGCCTGGAGAAGAGGTACCGTGGTCTTCCTCTTTGCCCCTGCTGGGTCGCCCTGGGTCTCGATCTTCCTCCCTCTTGCCTGGAGAAGAGGTACCGTGGTCTTCCTCTTTGCCCCTGCTGGGTCGCCCTGTCTCTCGATCTTCCTCCCTCTTGCCTGGAGAAGAGGTACCGTGGTCTTCCTCTTTGCCCCTGCTGGGTCGCCCCGTCCCTCGATCTTCCTCCCTCTTGCCTGGAGAAGAGGTACCGTGGTCTTCCTCACTGCCCCTGCTGGGTCGCCCTGGGTCTCGATCTTCCTCCCTCTTGCCTGGAGAAGAGGTACCGTGGTCTTCCTCTTTGCCCCTGCTGGGTCGCCCTGTCTCTCGATCTTCCTCCCTCTTGCCTGGAGAAGAGGTACCGTGGTCTTCCTCTTTGCCCCTGCTGGGTCGCCCTGGGTCTCGATCTTCCTCCCTCTTGCCTGGAGAAGAGGTACCGTGGTCTTCCTCTTTGCCCCTGCTGGGTCGCCCTGGGTCTCGATCTTCCTCCCTCTTGCCTGGAGAAGAGGTACCGTGGTCTTCCTCACTGCCCCTGCTGGGTCGCCCTGTCTCTCGATCTTCCTCCCTCTTGCCTGGAGAAGAGGTACCGTGGTCTTCCTCTTTGCCCCTGCTGGGTCGCCCTGGGTCTCGATCTTCCTCCCTCTTGCCTGGAGAAGAGGTACCGTGGTCTTCCTCTTTGCCCCTGCTGGGTCGCCCTGGGTCTCGATCTTCCTCCCTCTTGCCTGGAGAAGAGGTACCGTGGTCTTCCTCTTTGCCCCTGCTGGGTCGCCCTGGGTCTCGATCTTCCTCCCTCTTGCCTGGAGAAGAGGTACCGTGGTCTTCCTCACTGCCCCTGCTGGGTCGCCCTGGGTCTCGATCTTCCTCCCTCTTGCCTGGAGAAGAGGTACCGTGGTCTTCCTCTTTGCCCCTGCTGGGTCGCCCTGTCTCTCGATCTTCCTCCCTCTTGCCTGGAGAAGAGGTACCATGGTCTTCCTCACTGCCCCTGCTGGGTCGCCCTGTCTCTCGATCTTCCTCCCTCTTGCCTGGAGAAGAGGTACCGTGGTCTTCCTCTTTGCCCCTGCTGGGTCGCCCTGTCTCTCGATCTTCCTCCCTCTTGCCTGGAGAAGAGGTACCATGGTCTTCCTCACTGCCCCTGCTGGGTCGCCCTGGGTCTCGATCTTCCTCCCTCTTGCCTGGAGAAGAGGTACCGTGGTCTTCCTCTTTGCCCCTGCTGGGTCGCCCTGTCTCTCGATCTTCCTCCCTCTTGCCTGGAGAAGAGGTACCGTGGTCTTCCTCTTTGCCCCTGCTGGGTCGCCCTGGGTCTCGATCTTCCTCCCTCTTGCCTGGAGAAGAGGTACCGTGGTCTTCCTCTTTGCCCCTGCTGGGTCGCCCTGTCTCTCGATCTTCCTCCCTCTTGCCTGGAGAAGAGGTACCATGGTCTTCCTCTTTGCCCCTGCTGGGTCGCCCTGGGTCTCGATCTTCCTCCCTCTTGCCTGGAGAAGAGGTACCGTGGTCTTCCTCACTGCCCCTGCTGGGTCGCCCTGTCTCTCGATCTTCCTCCCTCTTGCCTGGAGAAGAGGTACCGTGGTCTTCCTCTTTGCCCCTGCTGGGTCGCCCTGTCTCTCGATCTTCCTCCCTCTTGCCTGGAGAAGAGGTACCGTGGTCTTCCTCTTTGCCCCTGCTGGGTCGCCCTGGGTCTCGATCTTCCTCCCTCTTGCCTGGAGAAGAGGTACCGTGGTCTTCCTCTTTGCCCCTGCTGGGTCGCCCTGGGTCTCGATCTTCCTCCCTCTTGGCTGGAGAAGTGGTACCATGGTCTTCCTCACTGCCCCTGCTGGGTCGCCCTGGGTCTCGATCTTCCTCCCTCTTGCCTGGAGAAGAGGTACCGTGGTCTTCCTCTTTGCCCCTGGTGGGTTGCCCTGGGTCTCGATCTTCCTCCCTCTTGCCTGGAGAAGAGGTACCGTGGTCTTCCTCACTGCCCCTGCTGGGACGCCCTGTCTCTCGATCTTCCTCCCTCTTGCCTGGAGAAGAGGTACCATGGTCTTCCTCACTGCCCCTGCTGGGTCGCCCTGTCTCTCGATCTTCCTCCCTCTTGCCTGGAGAAGAGGTACCATGGTCTTCCTCACTGCCCCTGCTGGGTCGCCCTGGGTCTCGATCTTCCTCCCTCTTGCCTGGAGAAGAGGTACCATGGTCTTCCTCACTGCCCCTGCTGGGACGCCCTGTCTCTCGATCTTCCTCCCTCTTTCCTGGAGAAGAGGTACCATGGTCTTCCTCTTTGCCCCTGGTGGGTTGCCCTGGGTCTCGATCTTCCTCCCTCTTGCCTGGAGAAGAGGTACCATGGTCTTCCTCACTGCCCCTGCTGGGTCGCCCTGGGTCTCGATCTTCCTCCCTCTTGCCCCTGTCTAGCTCCTCTGGGCCCAGCAGGGCTCTGGAGCCGGTCCAGTTCGGCTCCCCATCCATCTCCTCCGTGAGCTCGGCTCTGGGCCCAGGTGGGGACGGGTCTGCGGGCGGCCCAGCGTGGGAGGCCTCGGTTCCGGTACCAGGCCCGGTTGCGCCGTTGCTCTCTCCACCCACACAGCAGCGCCTGCCGCTGCCTGGCCGGGGCCTGCAGGGCCGCCTCACCTTCATCTTCCTCCTCCTCCTCCTCCTCCTCATCTTCGTCAGCCGGCGGGCAGTCTCCGGCTCGGCGCGGTCTCTGGGCAGCGGGACAGGGAGCTGGGGTCCGGGACGGTACCGCCCGCGCCGGGCCAGTGGGGTCGGAGGTCCCTCCTGCCCAGGCTCGAAGCCGTGCGGGCGCTCAGCGGCGGACCGCGGGACGCCCTGGTCTCGGCTCCGCTGTCCTGCCCCCCCTCCGAGGGCGCCCGCCCCCAGCGCGGCTGCCCAGGCCACCAGGAGCAGGCGCAGCCCCGTCTCGCAACTAAACAGCATCTTGAGGGGCCCCCAGACTTGTCATGCACCCCGAAAGCTGCAGGAGGTGAGGGGACACCCCGGGCTTGGAGAAGCGGCGGAGAGGGCTGCTGGGATCGCAGGGCGAGGAGAAGCCGAACCGCAGCTCTTGCGCGTCTTGCACACGAACACAGAGACGGAGAGGGACACCAGCTTCCGGCCGCCGGCACGCGTGAGAAACCGAGCTCCCACCGCGCTGCGCTTTATAGGGACGCGACTTCCGCCTCCGCGGCAGCAGCCAATCACGGCCCGGGGGCCATTACATCACCGCGAGCTCGGGGCGTGGCCGCGCAGCGCCGCGCTGCCGTCGCGCGGCTCTTAACCTGCGCTTCCGGGGTGTTAATTAGTTGGTAATTATCGCTTGCTGGTCAGCTGCAGGGCGATAGGATCATACCGGCCGCTTGTTTTTAAACGAGAGTGTTTGTCCTCAGCTGCACTGTGTCCTGTTTGTGTACCCGGAGTGTGTGTTTATCGATAAGAGTTGCGGAGTGAAGGCAGCGGCTGTGTTTCTCAAGATTGTGACAGGCAGGGCTTTGGGGGTTCTAAGATCTTGGAAAGGGGCCCCACATTACAACCTGTGCAGACACTCCGGTCATCAGTCTTTTACTATCGACAGCAATGAAATCGACGAATGATGTAGCTGGGGCGGCGGCTCTGTGGCTCAGGGTGTGTCTCTGTGGCTGGAGGGTTGCCGGTTCAAATCCCGCGGCCGGCAGAGGAATCCTACTCCGTTGGGCCCGTGAGCAAGGCCCTGAACCCCAGCTGCTCCAGGGGCGCAGTATAAATGTCTGACCCTGTGCTCTGCCCCCCAGCTTCTCTCCCTGTCTGTGTGTCTTATGGAGAGCAGGCTGGGGTTTGTGAAAAGACAAGCAAGAATCTGGATCTGTGATCTTATAGAAAACGGTTATTGAACAGCTCTGAAGAACACGTAGCAAATATGTTACAGACAAGACCAGGAAGCACGGAGATGACACGTATTTTTACGTTGAAAGTAATGACGTGAAACGTGAATCTGTTCCGTCTATTACACCTCGCGTGGTCTCTGTGTGTCCGTGTCCCGCTCGCTGGTCCACGGATCGGAGACTGGCGGCGCTCCGTGTCCCCCTCAGCCTTCACCAGTTGAAACGACATGATTTGATTTTAAACCATTACACAAAACACGGTTTAACGCCAGTACGGAGGTACTTGTACTTGTCGGATGTACTGAAAGATGAATAAAATTGATCAGTACAACAACATCGACGACTTTCCGAAGTTAAACAGACAGCATTCAGTGTAGCAGCGGCTGAAACCGCAGCGATAGTCACCTCACGGCGAGGAGCAATTTCCTACAGCTCAGGGGAAACACTACACACAACTAATATCATCATCATGTAGAAGTAACAGACCCGAGCAGGCGGGGCTTACACAGCCGCCACAGAAAGAGCGACTAGAAGCCGAAATTTGAACGTGCTGATTAAAAACAAAATCAGCAGCTCAGACACAGACAGCGGGTCCAGACCCGGTCCAGGCACAGACAGCGGGTCCAGACCGTGTCACACACCAGCACAGACAGCGGGCCCAGACTGTGTCCCGCCCAGACACAGACAGCGGGTCCAGACCCGGTCCAGGCACAGACAGCGGGTCCAGACCCGGTCCCACACTGACACAGACAGACAGCGGGTCCAGACTGACACAGCGGGACTGTGTCACACACCCACAGACAGACAGCAGGTCCAGACCCAGTCCCGCCTGCAGGAGAGAGGGAGCTCTCCAGAGCCACAGCTGCACCAGGAGATGGTCCCTTCGGAAGAGCAGCGCAGAGCCGGCTTGCTGTCCATCTCCCAGCTCAGGGGCTGGAGGGACACAGCTGGATTGTTTCAACTGCTGCTGGGGCAGCACTGTCTGTGTGGAGCTTGCATGTTCTGCCCAGGCCCCTGCTCCATGTCTGGCCGAAGCAGAACCGGACTCGGGGAGCTCCCTGTCCCGGGAGAATACAGTCTTACAGAGCCCGTGTAGTGGCAAGCGGCCACCCCTGCAGGAGGTCAGCGAGCCACACTGCAGCACAGCCGAGTCAGAACCACACTCCCGGCCCTCTTGACAAGACCACTTTACTGGCCCTGTCCAATTTCTTGCATTAGGAATTTGTCTTTTCACAAACCCCAGCCTGCTCTCCATGAGACACACAGACCGGGAGAGAAGCTGGGGGTCAGAGCACAGGGTCAGACATTTATACAGCGACCCTGGAGCAGTTGGGGTGAAGGGCCTTGCTCAGGGGCCCAACGGAGTAGCATTCCTCCACCGGCCGCAGGATTTGAACCGGCAACCCTCCAGCCACAGAGACAGATCCACCACACCACTCCGACCCCAGAGCCGAGACACGCCCCTCCCCACACCTGCGAACCCAGCAGGATCACCGGCCACTGGAGAGCAAGGCAGACTCTACACCAAGAGGGGCAGGAGCAGCGGTGCAGCCACGCTTCCTGGAGCGGGACACCACCCTCCTCGCTTCCAGGAGCACTGGTAACCCCTGTTCTGCACCGTGGGCAAGTGGAGCATATCCACTGTCACCCGACTCAGCCCTGGCCCTGGAGAGTCACTGACACCAGCACGATGCTCCCGAGGGGACACAGGGGGGTGGGGAACGAGACCCCCAGGGGAGACCAGGGCTCAGACAGACGAGACGGACTCAGCAGCTCAAGCTCAGCTCTTTATTGCAGAAAGGTCACACAGCCTCCACGAGGGCAGACGAGGGGCCGTCCCGTCCCAGCGCCTCACCGCTCCTCCTCTTCCTCGCTGGGCAGGATGAAGGGGCCGTGCCGGACGATCAGGTGGCGCTCGTCCCTCCTGGCTGGCAGGGGCTTCCCCTCCCGGGCTGAGGGGACAGAGAGTCAGACCCCCACCTCCAGTGGGACCCCCACACCCCGATAACAGGACCCACCTGGAGGACGGGAGCAGGCCTGCCGACACCTCCCGTCTCTGGGGGGGCAGATCTCTGTGGAGCACAGGATGAAGATCTGGGGGAGAGATGGGAACAGTGAGAGCGCCCCACATCACTGCCGCTGGCCCAGCTCCCCCAGCGGGGCTCCGTCCACCCACCCCTCACCTCAGCACCCCGGAAACGTGCGCCCCGGAGGAGCTGCTGGGCCTGGACAGCGAAGCGGTGGGCCTGCTTGGCGGGACGTCTGAGGCCAGGCGAGAGGCGCTGGGCACCGGAGCAGCTGCACACACACAGGGGGTCAGGGTGCGGCTGCGCAGACCGGGGTCCCCCACCCCACCCCACCCGGACACCCCCTCACCCGGCGTAGATGAGCACCCAGGCGTCCTGTGCAGATTTGGGGTACGCCACACAGTAGTGCACCAGCAGCACCAGGCTGGGGTCGGGGGGCGACACCAGCCGCACCTCCAGGAACAGGGGGGCCTTCAGGCTGAGGCGCAGGGGCAGCTGGCAGGGGCTGTGGAAGTGGGCGTACGAGGGGTCTGCGGGGGTGCGAGAGAGGGGGGGGGGGGTGAGCACGGCTCCGACACACACCCTCACAGCGCCCACCCCATGCCGCTCGTACCCGTGGCCACGCGGATCTCCACGCCAGCGTGCTGTCTCGCCGCGGAGACGGGCAGCGGCTCCAGGTGCTTGAGGAGCAGGCCGGGGCGCCGGGCCTGGTACACACACTGGGCAACGGACCTGGAACAGAGAGACGGCCAGGAGTGCCCCTCGCGCCCCCCGCCCCGCCCCGCCCCCCACCGGCCCACCCGCCTGCTCACCGGTACGCCACGGCCAGCGGCACCGCGCGCTGATCCCCGGAGCCCGTCCACACCGCGCCCCGGATCTCCACCCAGTAGAACTGGGAGCGCCCCTTCACCTGCAACACCGGAGCGCAGCACTGCTCAGGACCTCCCGGAGCGCACCCCCAACCCAGAGGGACCCCCCGGCACCCCGAGACTCACCCGCAGCCGCGTGCCACACTCCTGCCGGTGGAACTTGAAGACAGCGAAGTCCTGGGTGAGAGAGACCGGGGGGCACCCACACTCCCCCACCCTCAGACTGCCCAGGTCAACAGGGGGCGTCGCTGAGCTGCGGTGAATCGAGAAGACAAAGTGCCCGTCTTTCGTACAGGCTGAGAGAGAGAGAGAGGGGTTAACTGGTTAACATGCACTGAGAGAGAGAGAGGGGTTAATACACACACTCCTCCTGCACACTACTGTACACTGACACTGCACTGAGAGAGAGGGGTTAATACACACACTCCTCCTGCACACTACTGGACACTGACACTGCACTGAGAGAGAGAGAGAGGTTAATACACACACTCCTCCTGCACACTACTGGACACTGACACTGCACTGAGAGAGAGAGAGGTTAATACACACACTCCTCCTGCACACTACTGGACACTGACACTGCACTGAGAGAGAGAGGGGTTAATACACACACTCCTCCTGCACACTGCTGTACACTGACACTGCACTGAGAGAGAGAGGGGTTAATACACACACTCCTCCTGCACACTACTGTACACTGACACTGCACTGAGAGAGAGAGGGGTTAATACACACACTCCTCCTGCACACTACTGTACACTGACACTGCACTGAGAGAGAGAGGGGTTAATACACACACTCCTCCTGCACACTACTGTACACTGACACTGCACTGAGAGAGAGAGGGGGGTTAATACACACACTCCTCCTGCACACTACTGTACACTGACACTGCACTGAGAGAGAGAGGGGGGGGTTAATACACTCATACAGATCAGTACTCGGGGTCCCCCCCTACCGTTCATGGGGTAGTAGCAGCCGCCAGCCTCTCCTGCCCCCACACAGCAGCCTCTGGACACGCAGGCTGCAGCACTGATAGAGGGAGCGCCGCACGCCACCTGCTGGTCAGCCGGGATACTGCAGCCTGTGGGAAGAGCAGAGTACAGGTGGCCATCAGCTCCTCTGCTCCCGACGAGACTCGAACCCCCAGCAGGACCGGCACCAAGCGGACCCGGTACCTGAGGGGCTGCTGGGGACGGGGGCCTGCGGGTCTGGCTCTTGAGGGAACACAGCAACTGGCCCAAATGAGGGGCGAACCGGTCGGGGAACCGGTTTGCGACCTGGCCTGCTTCCTGGTTTGCGACCCGGCTTGCGACCCGGTCGGGGAACCGGTTTGTGTCCTGGCCTGCGTCCTGGCCTGCGACCCGGCCGGGGAACCGGTTTGTGTCCTGGCCTGCGACCCGGCCGGGGAACCGGTTTGTGTCCTGGCCTGCTTCCTGGTTTGCGACCCGGTTTGCGACCCGGCCGGGGAACCGGTTTGTGTCCTGGCCTGCGACCCGGCCGGGGAACCGGTTTGTGTCCTGGCCTGCTTCCTGGTTTGCGACCCGGTTTGCGACCCGGTCGGGGAACCGGTTTGCGTCCTGGCCTGCGACCCGGCTTGCGACCCGGTCGGGGAACCGGCTTGTGTCCTGGCCTGCGACCCGGCTTGCGACCCGGTCGGGGAACCGGCTTGCGACCCGGCCGGGGAACCGGCTTGTGTCCTGGTTTGCGACCCGGTTTGCGACCCGGCCGGGGAACCGGTTTGTGTCCTGGTTTGCGACCCGGTTTGCGACCCGGCCGGGGAACCGGTTTGTGTCCTGGCCTGCGACCCGGTCGGGGAACCGGTTTGTGTCCTGGCCTGCTTCCTGGTTTGCGACCCGGCCGGGGAACCGGTTTGCGTCCTGGCCTGCGACCCGGCCGGGGAACCGGCTTGCGACCCGGCCGGGGAACCGGCTTGCGACCTGGCCTGCTTCCTGGTTTGCGACCCGGTCGGGGAACCGGTTTGTGTCCTGGCCTGCGACCCGGCCTGCGACCCGGTTTGTGTCCTGGCCGGGGAACCGGTTTGCGACCCGGCCGGGGAACCGGTTTGTGTCCTGGCCTGCTTCCTGGTTTGCGACCCGGTTTGCGACCCGGCCGGGGAACCGGTTTGTGTCCTGGCCTGCGACCCGGTCGGGGAACCGGTTTGTGTCCTGGCCTGCTTCCTGGTTTGCGACCCGGTTTGCGACCCGGCCGGGGAACCGGTTTGTGTCCTGGCCTGCGACCCGGTCGGGGAACCGGTTTGTGTCCTGGCCTGCTTCCTGGTTTGCGACCCGGCCGGGGAACCGGTTTGTGTCCTGGCCTGCTTCCTGGTTTGCGACCCGGCCGGGGAACCGGTTTGTGTCCTGGCCTGCGACCCGGCTTGCGACCCGGTCGGGGAACCGGTTTGTGTCCTGGCCTGCGACCCGGCTTGCGACCCGGCTTGTGTCCTGGTCGGGGAACCGGCTTGTGTCCTGGCCTGCGACCCGGCCGGGGAACCGGCTTGTGTCCTGGTCGGGGAACCGGCTTGCGTCCTGGCCTGCGACCCGGTTTGCGACCCGGTCGGGGAACCGGTTTGTGTCCTGGCCTGCGACCCGGCTTGCGACCCGGTCGGGGAACCGGTTTGTGTCCTGGCCTGCGACCCGGCTTGTGTCCTGGTCGGGGAACCGGTTTGTGTCCTGGCCTGCGACCCGGCTTGTGTCCTGGTCGGGGAACCGGTTTGTGTCCTGGCCTGCGACCCGGCTTGCGACCCGGTCGGGGAACCGGTTTGTGTCCTGGCCTGCGACCCGGCTTGCGACCCGGCTTGTGTCCTGGCCTGCGACCCGGCCGGGGAACCGGCTTGTGTCCTGGCCTGCGACCCGGCCGGGGAACCGGCTTGTGTCCTGGCCTGCGACCCGGCCGGGGAACCGGCTTGTGTCCTGGCCTGCTTCCTGGTTTGCGACCCGGTTTGCGACCCGGCCGGGGAACCGGCTTGTGTCCTGGCCTGCGACCCGGTTTGCGACCTGGCCGGGGAACCGGCTTGTGTCCTGGCCTGCGACCCGGTTTGCGACCTGGCCTGCTTCCTGGTTTGCGACCCGGCCTGGGCTCACAGCAGTATTGGAGACCTTGTCCAGAGGACTGTCCTCTGATCCACTGGGGACCCTCTGGACGTCCAATTTCAAACGGGGGTTTCTGCAGGACTGGTGTGGGGTGCCCGTGGTGGGGCTCCTCTCTGCCAGGACCGGGGTGCCCGTGGTGGGGCTCCTCTCTGCCAGGACCGGGGTGCCCGTGGCGTTTCTGCAGGATTGGGGTGCGATCTGGTCTCAGAGAAGCAGGATGTCTCTTCTCTCGGGAGACAGAGAGCAACGCAACACTTGGGGTCCCTTCCTCTGTGTGGGGGTGCAGCCAAGCTACTCCTGCGGGGCTGGGGACCCCCCCAGCGGCGGTCCAATCCGCGCTGACCAGCGCCAGGGTCAGCGTCCAGCACAGCGTACACAGGGGGGGCAGCGCCGGCCCCCCCCGCCTCCTCCTGCACGTCATCGCGCCGGAGCGGAGATCTCGGGGCGCGGGTAGTTCCGGGGTACCGGCTGAGCGAGACGCCTACAGAGGGAGGAAAAAAGCCGAAACCAAGGACAAAAACAGAGCGCGGAGAGTGTGATAAGGGCCCGGGTCCGAGGCCCGGGTATTTATACTCCGACAGGGGCCCTGCTCGCCTGCAGCCGGCAGGTTCTCACGCGGACACGGAGACCCTCCCCAGGAGCGCGAGCCGAGCGCGGGGAGTGATGAAGTCATTTAAATCAGCTCGTGTCTTAATTGGGTCACGGAGTGAGGGCGCACCGGCGGGCGAGCTGTCCGGGTTCGGGCGGGTTCCGTGGGGATCGATATTACTCCATCATTAATTAATCAATCAATCAATCAATCAATCAATCAATCAATCAGACCCCCAGGCGGGTTGCTCCCTGAGGCTCCCGGGCAGGAACAGGGTTCGGAGACGGAGACGCGTCCAGCACCAGAGCCGGGAGTCTGTCCCGCGTCTGCAGCGCGACCCGGCCGGGCTCGGGGTCAGTTCAACTGATGTTTATATAGCGTCTTTCACGCCCAGGTCGCCCCAAGGCGCTTCACAAAAGCAAGTGACCCTTCACGTCAACCCCGAGCAGTGACGACCGGCAGACTCGGGGGAGACGAGGGGTCCGAGGGCAGCTGGGCTGACATGAGGGTGTCAGTACTCCACGCAGATCTCTGGAGACACGAGTGCCTCCAGGTCACTCCACAGCCCAGCGGATCGGGGACTCGGACCCGCGCCGCACGCAGCAGGTCTCCGGCGTTTGTACGCGGGGCGGCGCTGTGCTCGGCATTGCTGAGGGCGGTTGCGTGGGTGCGGTGTGTCCGTGTGGAGTTTGCGTGTTCTGCCCATATTCGCGTGGGTTTCCTCCAGGGTCTCGTGCAGACACGCCGGTGGGTTAGTGGACTCCCGCGAGACTGGCCCCGTGGGAGTGGGGCTGTGTGTCCTGTGTGTGTCATCACCCCATCTGGATCGCGTGCTTACAACACGGGTGGATGTCTCGAGCTCTCACGACTATGTCACTGCGAGATTACACGGCAGTGTTCAACATGGCTCTCTGTGTTATTACGAGTTAACAGGACTCTCTCTCGCCGGTGGGGGGCACGCCCAGCCAGCCCAGTCCCAGACCGCCTCGCACCCCGGAACACGCCCCAGGGAACCGGGCTCCGGGCCGACACCGGGCGGAGCGAGGAACCTCACCTCTTCCGGGAGCGCGCAGTCGGACCCGCCCTGCCCCCGGCTGCTCCGTGTGGCGTCAATGAATAACTTCACAGCAATAAATAACTCGACTTTCAAGCCGGACTCCAACCTCGTCGGCATCCACCCGCGCCACGGCCACGCAAGGACACGGAGGGAGCCGAGCGGAACTCGGATCGGTCAGTTGTGTCCCGCTGCCTCGTGATGGCTGTTCCAGGAGACGCGATCGGAAACCTCAAGAAGATCAACAGCCTGCAGGGCCTGGAGGAGCGTCTGGAGTTCTACAAGACATGGGCTCCCCACCACGAGAAGGTACTTCAGCTCTCTGGACACTGTCTTACCACACTGCAGTGTCAGTGTACAGGAGGAGTGTGTGTATTAACCCCTCTCTCTCTCAGTGCAGTGTCAGTGTACAGTAGTGTGCAGGAGGTGTGTGTGTGTATTAACCCCTCTCTCTCAGTGCAGTGTCAGTGTACAGTAGTGTGCAGGAGGAGTGTGTGTATTAACCCCTCTCTCAGTGCAGTGTCAGTGTACAGTAGTGTGCAGGAGGAGTGTGTGTATTAACCCCTCTCTCTCAGTGCAGTGTCAGTGTACAGTAGTGTGCAGGAGGAGTGTGTGTATTAACCCCTCTCTCTCTCAGTGCAGTGTCAGTGTACAGTAGTGTGCAGGAGGAGTGTGTGTATTAACCCCTCTCTCTCTCAGTGCAGTGTCAGTGTACAGTAGTGTGCAGGAGGAGTGTGTGTATTAACCCCCCACTCTCTCAGTGCAGTGTCAGTGTACAGTAGTGTGCAGGAGGAGTGTGTGTATTAACCCCTCTCTCTCTCAGTGCAGTGTCAGTGTACAGTAGTGTGCAGGAGGAGTGTGTATATTAACCCCTCTCTCTCAGTGCAGTGTCAGTGTGCAGTAGTATGCAGGAGGAGTGTGTGTATTAACCCCTCTCTCTCTCTCAGTGCAGTGTCAGTGTACAGTAGTGTGCAGGAGGAGTGTGTGTATTAACCCCTCTCTCTCTCTCAGTGCAGTGTCAGTGTACAGTAGTGTGCAGGAGGAGTGTGTATATTAACCCCTCTCTCTCAGTGCAGTGTCAGTGTGCAGTAGTATGCAGGAGGAGTGTGTGTATTAACCCCTCTCTCTCTCTCAGTGCAGTGTCAGTGTACAGTAGTGTGCAGGAGGAGTGTGTGTATTAGCCCCTCTCTCTCTCAGTGCAGTGTCAGTGTACAGTAGTGTGCAGGAGGAGTGTGTGTATTAACCCCTCTCTCTCAGTGCAGTGTCAGTGTGCAGTAGTGTGCAGGAGGAGTGTGTGTATTAACCCCTCTCTCTCTCAGTGCAGTGTCAGTGTACAGTAGTGTGCAGGAGGAGTGTGTGTATTAACCCCTCTCTCAATGCAGTGTCAGTGTACAGTAGTGTGCAGGAGGAGTGTGTGTATTAACTCCTCTCTCTCTCAGGGCAGTGTCAGTGTACAGTAGTGTGCAGGAGGAGTGTGTGTATTAACCCCTCTCTCTCAGTGCAGTGTCAGTGTACAGTAGTGTGCAGGAGGAGTGTGTGTATTAACCCCTCTCTCTCAGTGCAGTGTCAGTGTGCAGGAGGAGTGTGTGTATTAACCCCTCTCTCTCTCAGTGCAGTGTCAGTGTACAGGAGTGTGCAGGAGGAGTGTGTGTGTGTATTAACCCCTCTCTCTCTCAGTGCAGTGTCAGTGTACAGTAGTGTGCAGGAGGAGTGTGTGTATTAACCCCTCTCTCTAAGTGCAGTGTCAGTGTGCAGGAGGAGTGTGTGTATTAACCTCTCTCTCTCTCAGTGCAGTGTCAGTGTGCAGGAGGAGTGTGTGTATTAACCCCTCTCTCTCAGTGCAGTGTCAGTGTACAGTAGTGTGCAGGAGGAGTGTGTGTATTAACCCCTCTCTCTCTCAGTGCAGTGTCAGTGTACAGTAGTGTGCAGGAGGAGTGTGTGTATTAACCTCTCTCTCTCTCAGTGCAGTGTCAGTGTGCAGGAGGAGTGTGTGTATTAACCCCTCTCACAGTGCAGTGTCAGTGCACAGTAGTGTGCAGGAGGAGTGTGTGTATTAACCCCTCTCTCTCTCAGTGCAGTGTCAGTGTACAGTAGTGTGCAGGAGGAGTGTGTGTATTAACCCCTCTCTCTCAGTGCAGTGTCAGTGTACAGTAGTGTGCAGGAGGAGTGTGTGTATTAACTCCTCTCTCTCTCAGTGCAGTGTCAGTGTACAGTAGTGTGCAGGAGGAGTGTGTGTATTAACCCCTCTCTCTCTCAGTGCAGTGTCAGTGTACAGTAGTGTGCAGGAGGAGTGTGTGTATTAACCTCTCTCTCTCTCAGTGCAGTGTCAGTGTGCAGTAGTGTGCAGGAGGAGTGTGTGTATTAACCCCTCTCTCTCAGTGCAGTGTCAGTGTACAGTAGTGTGCAGGAGGAGTGTGTGTATTAACCCCTCTCTCTCAGTGCAGTGTCAGTGTACAGTAGTGTGCAGGAGGAGTGTGTGTATTAACCCCTCTCTCTCAGTGCAGTGTCAGTGTACAGTAGTGTGCAGGAGGAGTGTGTGTATTAACTCCTCTCTCTCTCAGTGCAGTGTCAGTGTACAGTAGTGTGCAGGAGGAGTGTGTGTATTAACCCCTCTCTCTCTCAGTGCAGTGTCAGTGTACAGTAGTGTGCAGGAGGAGTGTGTGTATTAACCCCTCTCTCTCAGTGCAGTGTCAGTGTACAGTAGTGTGCAGGAGGAGTGTGTGTATTAACCTCTCTCTCTCTCAGTGCAGTGTCAGTGTACAGTAGTGTGCAGGAGGAGTGTGTGTATTAACTCCTCTCTCTCTCAGTGCAGTGTCAGTGTACAGTAGTGTGCAGGAGGAGTGTGTGTATTAACCCCTCTCTCTCAGTGCAGTGTCAGTGTACAGTAGTGTGCAGGAGGAGTGTGTGTATTAACTCCTCTCTCTCTCAGTGCAGTGTCAGTGTACAGTAGTGTGCAGGAGGAGTGTGTGTATTAACCCCTCTCTCTCTCAGTGCAGTGTCAGTGTACAGTAGTGTGCAGGAGGAGTGTGTGTATTAACCCCTCTCTCTCTCAGTGCAGTGTCAGTGTACAGTAGTGTGCAGGAGGAGTGTGTGTATTAACCCCTCTCTCTCAGTGCAGTGTCAGTGTACAGTAGTGTGCAGGAGGAGTGTGTGTATTAACCTCTCTCTCTCTCAGTGCAGTGTCAGTGTGCAGTAGTGTGCAGGAGGAGTGTGTGTATTAACCCCTCTCTCTCTCAGTGCAGTGTCAGTGTACAGTAGTGTGCAGGAGGAGTGTGTGTATTAACCCCTCTCTCTCTCAGTGCAGTGTCAGTGTACAGTAGTGTGCAGGAGGAGTGTGTGTATTAACCCCTCTCTCTCTCTCAGTGCAGTGTCAGTGTACAGTAGTGTGCAGGAGGAGTGTGTGTATTAACCCCTCTCTCTCTCAGTGCAGTGTCAGTGTACAGTAGTGTGCAGTAAGAGTGTGTGTATTAACCCCTCTCTCTCTCAGTGCAGTGTCAGTGTACAGTAGTGTGCAGGAGGAGTGTGTGTATTAACCCCTCTCTCTCAGTGCAGTGTCAGTGTGCAGTAGTGTGCAGGAGGAGTGTGTGTATTAACCTCTCTCTCTCTCAGTGCAGTGTCAGTGTGCAGTAGTGTGCAGGAGGAGTGTGTGTATTAACCCCTCTCTCTCTCAGTGCAGTGTCAGTGTACAGTAGTGTGCAGGAGGAGTGTGTGTATTAACCCCTCTCTCTCTCAGTGCAGTGTCAGTGTACAGTAGTGTGCAGGAGGAGTGTGTGTATTAACCCCTCTCTCTCTCAGTGCAGTGTCAGTGTACAGTAGTGTGCAGGAGGAGTGTGTGTATTAACCCCTCTCTCTCTCAGTGCAGTGTCAGTGTACAGTAGTGTGCAGTAAGAGTGTGTGTATTAACCCCTCTCTCTCTCAGTGCAGTGTCAGTGTACAGTAGTGTGCAGGAGGAGTGTGTGTATTAACCCCCCTCTCTCTCAGTGCAGTGTCAGTGTACAGTAGTGTGCAGGAAGAGTGTGTGTATTAACCCCCCTCTCTCTCAGTGCAGTGTCAGTGTACAGTAGTGTGCAGGAGGAGTGTGTGTATTAACCCCTCTCTCTCAGTGCAGTGTCGGTGTACAGTAGTGTGCAGGAGGAGTGTGTGTATTAACCCCTCTCTCTCTCAGTGCAGTGTCAGTGCACAGCAGTGTGCAGGAGGAGTGTGTGTATTAACCCCTCTCTCTCAGGATATCCAGCCCATGGAGTACCGAGCCCCCTATTTCCTGGCGGAGACGGTGGCAGGCCTGTTTGAGGAGGGGCAGCAGGGAGACCAGAGGGGGTGGCTCCTGGTCCTGGATGCTGCCTGTGGGACAGGCCTGGTGGCTGATGAGGTACTGGGCAGGTTTACTCACTGACCTGGCTTGCTCTTGTAACCAGCGGAAACATTAAAAGAATATTCTGTTCTTTTTTATTCCGATTCCCTGTGAGAAAACAGTCTGTATGAACTCTAAGGTTGTCTAGTATTAAATTGCAGGAGTGCTCTGTGCTGGAGTCTGTTGCACAGTGCTGGGAGTGCTCTGTGCTGGAGTCTGTTGCACAGTGCTGGGAGTGTATTGTGCACTGTGCTGTTGAGATCTCTATTGCAGTGATCTGTGTATTGTAATGACCTGTATTGTAGTGCACTGTGCTGTTCAGATAAGAGATAAGATCACTTTATTAGTCTTATACAACTTCTTGTATTAGGAATTTGTCTTTTCACAAACCCCAGCTTGCTCTCCATGAGACACACAGACAGGGAGAGAAGCTGGGGGTCAGAGCGCAGGGTCAGACATTTATACAGCGCCCCTGGAGCAGCTGGGGTGAAGGGCCTTGCTCAGGGGCCCAACAGAGTAGGATTCCTCTACTGGCTGGGGGATTTGAACCAGCAACCTTCCAGTCACAGGCACAGGCACAGAACCTGAGCCACAGAGCCACCGCATATCCCCCTGTACTGCAGTGACCTGTGTACTGCAGTGAATTGTATTGCAGTGTCCTGTATACTGCAGTGTCCTGTACTGCAGTGCACAGTGAACAATGGTCCTGCAGTTTCCTGAGGGATTCCAGTCAGCCGACAGCAGTGTCTCCAGTTGTTTTTCCAGCTGGATCCTGCTCTGCATTCCCTCTCGTGAGCTGCAGCCCTGCGACAGTCTGGCCACCTTCGGGCCTTTCTTTCGTCTCTGTCCAACATTCACGTTAAAGATGCTCCCACAGATGTTCAAGTTTGGGTTCCGGCAGTTCCACGGCGTTGATGCCTGCCTGCCGATGATGGAGGTGGCAGAGAGGAAGGGGCGGTACCAGAAGCTGATACACGGCCTGCTGGGAAATGGCACAGCGTCGCTGGAGTCCAGTGAGTCTGTCTGCCTCCGGTCCCCCTCTGTGTGCGGGAGGGCGCTTGACGCTGTGTTTGTGCTTGTGTGTTGTTGTTGTGCAGGCGTGTACGACATCGTGGTGGCAGTGGGGGCGTTCCAGGGAGGAGGGGTCCCATGGTCGGCTGTCCCTGAGCTCCTGGGAGCCTTGAAGCCAGGTGAGGGAAAGACGCCACACGACACCCGCAGGGCTGACTGAGGCCAGTGCACACCGCTGACCAACATGCAGCAGAGAGCACTACAGCCCCAGCCACCCCTGAGAACCAGTGAGCACAGCTCCCAGCATCACAAGACCCTGCTGAGCCAGAGCTGAGCCCAGAGAAGAGCCCTCAGCCAGCTACAGCAACACCCGAATCAAAATCAAATCAAAGTTTATTTATCAAATGCACAACAATACAGCGTGCAGCAGTAGTTGCTGGCAATGAAATATCTTTTCTGCGAGCTCACAAAAAATCACAAGAATCACAAAAATCACAAAATTCACAAAAACACAAAAATCACAAAACTGAGGTTATGAAAATAAGGTTACATAATAATAGATGTAATAGAAATTTAATAACCCCCCCCCCCACACACACACACACACACACACACACACACACACACACAGCACTGCCTCCCCCACTGAGCCACAGTACAACACAACACACACAGCACTGCCTCGCTCACTGGGACACACAATGGCAGTGGGGTTCCTGGTGTTACTCCCATGTCTCCCTGCAGGGGGTGTGCTCTGTTTCACACTCCGGGGAGACAGTGCTGACTTCCGACAGCGGAGCCTCTCTGAGCTGCAGGACTTCCTGGATCAGGGCCTCCTGGAGCAGGTGACTGAGAGGCACATCCCCAAATTCCAGCGGCCCATCTGGGAAGAAAGTCCCGAAGAGGAGTACATCCCAGGAATTGTGTGTGTGTTCCGGAAATCCCTGTAGTGAAACACTCTACCTGTGGAAAATTCCTTAAATGTGAATTTCCAGCTATATAAACCTCTGCTCCTGTCTGGTGTATTATTGACTGTGTTTAATCCTCTGCTTCTGTCTCTATACACACAGTACTGTACACACCCTATATACACACAGTACTGTGTACCCCCTATACACATGGCACTGTACCCCTATACACACAGTACTGTATACACCCTATATACACACAATACTGTGTACCCCCTATACACACGGCACTCTACCCCTATACACACAGTACTGTACACACCCTATATACACACAATACTGTGTACCCCCTATACACACGGCACTCTACCCCTATACACACAGTACCGTGTACCCCCTATATACACACTGTACTGTACCCCCTATACACACGGCACTGTACACACCCTATATACACATTGTACTGTACCCCCTATACACACGGTACTGTGTACACCCTATACACACACTGTACTGTACACCCTATACACACAGTACTGTTCACACCCTATACACAATAATACAGTCTGGTGTTATTGACTAATTTCCTAATTTCCTAAATGTTTAATCCTCTGCTTCTGTCTTGTCCTATATACACACAGTACTGTATACACGCTATAAACAAAGCACTGTACCCCTATACACACAGTACTGTATACACCCTATATACACCACTGTACCCCCTATACACACAGTACTGTACACACCCTATACACACGTTACTGTAGCCCCTATACATGCACGGTACTGTACACTCCCTATACACACACCGTACTGTACCCCTATACACGCAGTCCGGACCTGGGCACCTCACTGGACACACTGACCACGCCATGAGAGCCGGACTCTTCTGAGCTGAGCTGGACATGATCTGCAGGAGTCCGTCCTGGACAAAGGACTGAGGAGCGCTCTTGTCCAGCCCAGCAGAGCGGGGAGCGAGGGGGTACCCCGTTCCCCGAGCTCCTGCGGGACTGGACCCCGGCAGAGACTCCCCGACGCCCACTCGCTCTGATGGAGGAACCGTCGTCAGACAGAGAGATCGCATGACTCTGCACGAGTGCGTATTTACTGCGAGATGTCTGTCGTGAAATAAAGTTGCACTTTCGCACAAGACAAGTGAACTGGACCGAGCGCGCTGCGGGCAGGATCACCGGAGCATCAATATTATTCGACGCGACACTCGAAAGCGTCAAACGTCTCGTCCCGAAGTCACGCCGCGAATCTGCCTGCGATCTGGAGCCTCGAGGTGCTGATTTGGACTCTGCCGAACCGGACCGGCCTCTGACTCAGGGCGCTATACTGAACAAACAGCTAAAAAAGGCAAATAGTAAATCATTTATTGAATAAAGTCGATGAAATGTATTCCTTGAGAAAAAAGAAATACGGTGAATATTTTACAGAACAGCTGCCGGTCGCGCCGCGGCCGCGCTGAGAGCCGGGGTTCCTGACTCTCTCGGTGGGGGTGTCGTGGCTGTGGGTGACCCACGGGTGTTAATGGCGGCCCGCCTGCAGGCGGTGCTTGTTTAATCGCACTGACTTTCCCCCTGAACGGCGCCGCTTTCCTCGTGAGTATCTTCTCTTAATTAACACTTAATTAACCCCCGCCGCCCTGTCCTTATAAAAGCGCGCGGAAGAGACGCATACCCCATTCCGTCCTGTGACCGTGCGTACGAGTTCTCCGGCTGTCTTCTCGCGCTTCTCTTGCTCCCCGATCCAGGTCCGTCCGTCCGTCCCGCGAGCCGTGGGCGCCCCAAGATCTCCGCTCCGGCGCGATGACGTGCAGGAGGAGGCGGGGGGGGCCGGCGCTGCCCCCCCTGTGTACGCTGTGCTGGACGCTGACCCTGGCGCTGGTCAGCGCGGACTGGACCGCCGCTGGGGGGGTCCCCAGCCCCGCAGGAGTGGCTTGGCTGCACCCCCACACAGAGGAAGGGACCCCAAGTGTTGCGTTGCTCTCTGTCTCCCGAGAGAAGAGACATCCAGCTTCTTGGAGACCTGACCGCACCCCAGTCCTGCAGAAACACCACGGGCACCCCGGTCCTGGCAGAGAGGAGCACCCCAGGCACCCAGCTTCTGGCAGAGAGGAGCCCCACAGGCACCCCACCCCAGTCCTGCAGAAACCCCCCAGGCACCCAGCTTCTGGCAGAGAGGAGCCCCACCATGGGCACCCCAGTCCTGGCAGAGAGGAGCCCCCCAGGCACCCCACCCCAGTCCTGCAGAAACCCCCCAGGCACCCAGCTTCTGGCAGAGAGGAGCCCCACCATGGGCACCCCAGTCCTGGCAGAGAGGAGCCCCCCAGGCACCCCACCCCAGTCCTGCAGAAACCCCCCAGGCACCCAGCTTCTGGCAGAGAGGAGCCCCACCATGGGCACCCCAGTCCTGGCAGAGAGGAGCACCCTAGTCCTGGCAGACCTCATGGAGGGAGGGTGACCTCTGAACCCTGTCCAGATCCCAAGCAGTGCTCAGAACACTGCTGTGGGGGGACCCCAGGAAAGAGGCCCAGCGGGACCCCAGGAAAGAGGCCCGGAAAACCACCCGGAAAGAGGCCCAGCGGGACCCCCGGAAAGAGGCCCAGCGGGACCCCCGGAAAGAGGCCCAGCGGGACCCCCGGAAAACCGCCCGGAAAACCGCCCGGAAAGAGGCCCGGAAAACCGCCCGGAAAGAGGCCCGGGAAGACCCCAGGAAAGAGGCCCGGAAAAACCCCAGGAAAGAGGCCCGGAAAACCGCCTGGAAAGAGGCCCAGCGGGACCCCAGGAAAGAGGCCCAGCGGGACCCCAGGAAAGAGGCCTGGAAAACCGCCCGGGAAGACCCCAGGAAAGAGGCCCAGCGGGAGACCAGGAAAGAGGCCCGGAAAACCGCCTGGAAAGAGGCCCGGAAAACCGCCCGGGAAGACCCCAGGAAAGAGGCCCGGAAAACCGCCCGGGAAGACCCCAGGAAAGAGGCCCGGAAAACCGCCCGGGAAGACCCCAGGAAAGAGGCCCGGAAAAACCCCAGGAAAGAGGCCCGGAAAACCGCCCGGAAAACCGCCCGGAAAGAGGCCCGGGAAGACCCCAGGAAAGAGGCCCGGAAAACCGCCCGGGAAGACCCCAGGAAAGAGGCCCGGAAAACCGCCCGGAAAGAGGCCCGGAAAACCGCCCGGAAAGAGGCCCAGCGGGACCCCAGGAAAGAGGCCTGGAAAACCGCCCGGGAAGACCCCAGGAAAGAGGCCCGGGAAGACCCCAGGAAAGAGGCCCAGCGGGAGACCAGGAAAGAGGCCCGGAAAACCGCCTGGAAAGAGGCCCAGCGGGACCCCAGGAAAGAGGCCCGGAAAACCGCCCGGGAAGACCCCAGGAAAGAGGCCCGGAAAAATGCCTGGAAAGAAGCCCAGCGGGAGACCAGGAAAGAGGCCCGGAAAACCGCCCGGGAAGACCCCAGGAAAGAGGCCCAGCGGGACCCCAGGAAAGAGGCCCAGCGGGACCCCAGGAAAGAGGCCCGGAAAGACTCCAGGAAAGAGGCCTGGAAAACCGCCCGGGAAGACCCCAGGAAAGAGGCCCAGCGGGACCCCAGGAAAGAGGCCCGGAAAACCGCCCGGAAAGAGGCCCGGAAAACCGCCCGGAAAGAGGCCCGGAAAAATGCCTGGAAAGAAGCCCAGCGGGAGACCAGGAAAGAGGCCCGGAAAACCGCCCGGAAAGAGGCCCGGGAAGACCCCCGGAAAGAGGCCCAGCGGGACCCCCGGAAAGAGGCCCGGAAAACCGCCCGGAAAGAGGCCCGGAAAACCGCCCGGAAAGAGGCCCGGAAAACCGCCCGGAAAGAGGCCCGGAAAACCGCCCGGAAAGACCCCAGGAAAGAGGCCCGGAAAAATGCCTGGAAAGAGGCCCAGCGGGAGACCAGGAAAGAGGCCCGGAAAACCGCCTGGAAAGAGGCCCGGAAAACCGCCTGGAAAGAGGCCCAGCGGGACCCCAGGAAAGAGGCCTGGAAAACCGCCCGGGAAGACCCCAGGAAAGAGGCCCAGCGGGAGACCAGGAAAGAGGCCCAGCGGGAGACCAGGAAAGAGGCCCGGAAAACCGCCCGGAAAGAGGCCCAGCGGGAGACCAGGAAAGAGGCCCGGGAAGACCCCAGGAAAGAGGCCCGGGAAGACCCCAGGAAAGAGGCCCAGCGGGAGACCAGGAAAGAGGCCCGGAAAACCGCCCGGAAAGAGGCCCAGCGGGAGACCAGGAAAGAGGCCCGGGAAGACCCCAGGAAAGAGGCCCGGGAAGACCCCAGGAAAGAGGCCCAGCGGGAGACCAGGAAAGAGGCCCGAGAAGACGCCTGAAGTGCTGCCAGGCCTGTGTGAGGGAGAGGAGGCTCCTGAGCCGGAGGGGTACATTCCCAGAGTGGAGCGACCTGGGGCTTCAGGTAGGAGATGGTGCCCCCGTATCTGCAGGGGACCCTGATCCGGCAGTCCTGGCAGCGGGGGCCCCATGGGGGGGGGGACAGGGTGGCTGGTGCTCGGACAGCGCTGGGGCAGTGGTCGCCTCGTCTCTCTTCCCGGAGACGCTGGGATTGATCCCCGGGGGGGGAGAGGGAGACTGGCCCGGTGTCCAGCTGACTGGGCCGCCTGCTCTTCCCGCAGGCTGCAGTATCCCGGCTGACCAGCAGGTGGCGTGCGGCGCTCCCTCTATCAGTGCTGCAGCCTGCGTGTCCAGAGGCTGCTGTGTGGGGGCAGGAGAGGCTGGCGGCTGCTACTACCCCATGAATGGTAGGGGGGGGGACCCCGACATGTCTGGGACTTGGCTGTGGTTGACTGATTGTAAACTGGGGCGCGTGGGGTGTCGGTGTACAGGGTGACCTTGTGACGCCCCTCTGTCCCTCCCAGCCTGCACCAGGGACGGCCACTTCGTCTTTTCCATCTCGCGGGACTCGGTGACCCCACAGGTGGACCCCCGCAGCCTGCGGGTGGGCAGGCAGCGGAGGGGGGGGTGCCGGCCCGTGCTCCTGACCCGCCGCGTCGCCGTCTTCAAGTTCGGGCTGCGGGCGTGCGGCGCCAGGGTGTCGGTGAGTGAGCGAGCACGGGCGGGGGGGTTTCGGGGGGCCGGGGCTCTGTGTGACGGCGGCCCCTCTCGTGAAACAGGGTGCGGGCCGGACGAGGGTCTACACGGCGGAGGTCAGCGGGAGCGTGCCCGTGGCGGTGGGCCAGTACGGGCAGGTCGGCAGGGTGGCCCCCTACAGGTGAGCGGGGGGAGTGTGGGGGCGCCGCGCCGTGGCCAGGCTGTCCGCGGGAGCCCCGCTGACGGCCCGCGCTCCCCTGCCCGCAGGTCGCGGGTGCAGTGCTCCTACACGCCGGGCCCCACCGCCAGCGCCGGCTTCTTCGTGCGCAGCCGGCCCCCGCCGCCCGACGCCGTGTCCGCCGGGGAGCTCCGGGTGCAGATCCGCGTGGCCCGCAGTGAGTGACCGCTCCGGCCCGGCCCGGCCCGGCGGCCGGGGGCGGGCGGCGAGTCTGCAGTGACCTCTCCCCTCCCCCCGCAGGCAAGTGCTACAGCCGCTACTACCCCGAGCGCCAGCTGCCCCTGCGCCTCAGCCTGAAGGCCCCCCTGTTCCTGGAGGTGCGGCTGGTGTCGCCCCCCGACCCCAGCCTGGTGCTGCTGGTGCACTACTGCCTGGCGTACCCCCGCTCTGCGCAGGCCGCCTGGGTGCTCATCTACGACGGGTGAGAGGTGTCCCGCTGGGGGGGCGGGGTGTCAGTGTGCCTGGGGGGGGGTTAATTCACCTCTCGCTCTCGCTGTCCAGGTGCCCCAACCCTCGGGACCCGTACCCCTCCACGCTGCACGTCCCGGGGCGCCCCAGTGCCCAGCGGCGCCGCTTCTCCATCAAGACCTTCCAGTTCGTCGACCCCAGGACGGGCCGCTACCTGGACGAGGAGGTGGGGTCCCGGGGCGCGGCGGGCGGTGTGGGGGGCCCTGGGGGGCCCGTCCCTGCGGCGGTGCTCAGTGGGGTCTCTCTCTCTCTCTCTCTCTCTCAGGTCTACATCCTGTGCGCCACGGAGGTCTGCTCCCCCAGCGAGCGCAACTGCAGCGAGCGCTGCTTCCGGCCCCCAGGTGAGGGGCACAGGTCACGGGGGTAAGGGACTTGGGGGTAGTAAATGAGCTGTGGCCCCAAAGCCGCACCTACATTCCTGAGCGGGGCGCTCACCTGTACCCACCCCACAGAGCCCGGGACACCGGCGGCTGGGGAGGACAGGGATGGCGGAGTGACTGTGCGGACGGGCCCCTTCATCCTGCCCGAGGGACAGGGCAGGTGAGTCTGCTGCCCCCTGCTGGACGAGCTCTGGTACTGCCCTTGGGTGGTGATGGTTGTGGGCTCTGCTCTGTAGTGCCCCCCATCCCGGTGGCGTGCTGACCCTCTTCTCCCCCCCCAGGTGAGAGCCCTCCTGCAGGCGGTCTGTGTGATGGCTTCATGAATAAATCCTGATGCAAAGCATTTCTGTGTCTGCCTCCTCCTTACAACCCCTCCTGCAGGGGTCGGGAGCAGGCCCCAGCTCGAGGGCGCCCCCTGGCTCCGGCTGTGGGCCCTGAGGGGTGTTTCTGCTCTTGGGTGGGGGGTGCTCAGGGCCAGAGCTCATGCTGGGAGCGGAGGGGGTGTAATTTTGACAGCTGCCACTAGTGGGTGCCACAGTGCAAGCGGTTTCCCCTCTGCTCTCTGGAACTGAAACCCCCGCCGGCGAGGAGCGGGAGTCAACCCCGGTACAGCGCTAGCCTGTGCAGGGTCTGATGCAGACGCTCAGGCGGGAGTGGGGTGTCCTTGCTCTGAGGAGGACACTGGGCCCTGCTTGTGTGCTCAGTCTCTCGGAGGTTTATAACAGGCAGTTTCTGAGCCAGATGTTGATGCTGTGGTGGGGCTCCACATCTGTCTTCCAGATGCAGTGACTTGGAAATTCCAGCTGTTTTCCTGAGCTCTGTGTCTGCAGTGACTCTGCCGCCTGTGATGGGGGGGGGGTGAGAGCATGAGGACACTGTCCCTGGTGAAGTATGGGCGCGGTGACCACAGGCAGACCTGGCTGTCCAGAGAGGACAGGCTCAGTGACCACAGCCTGGCCAGAGCCACTGGACACAGGCAGACCTGATTCTCCAGAGAGGACAGGCTGTGCTCCTGCTGCCCTGGGTGAAATGGTGCTGGGATTGGACAAAACTTCCCTAAAATGACAACACCTGGCAGAAACAGAACAGCTCCAATCCTACTGGGAGAGGGAGGGGAACCTGATTCGGCTGAAGCCCATGACATAGACTCCTCTCTGCTCCTCTGGGTGGGACAGGAGATCATCTCTGTCGCTATTGAGGATGTCTGAATGTTTACTACGTGTTACTGCTTCGGCAACACTCTAATCCCTCGTTAGTGCCAGTGGAGCTGGTTGAGTCGGAGAGGAGGAGGGTGAGGCCATCTGGGTGCGGCCATGAGCTGGTGACTCACATTCTGAGCTGCTTGGAAACACTTGGTTGTTTTCTTTCAAAGCTCTAACAAAACACAAATGTGGATTTTATTGAGAAGAGCTGTAGAGAGAGACAGGGAGGAGTAAGAGCAAACAGCATGTCTGCACCTCTGTCTCCTGCAGTCAGAGTGAAAGTGGGGTTACAGACAGAGACTGGACACTGGAGCTGGAGAGAGGATAGAGTCACCCAGAGCCCCTCACTGACACCCTTCATCATCATCATCATCACTCCTGAACAGACACTCAGTGTGTAACAACACGTCTGCACCTCTGTGTCCTGCAGTCAGGGTGACAGTGGGGTTACAAACAGAGGCTGGAGAGAGGATAGAGTCACCCAGAGCCCCACACTGACACCCTTCATGATCATCATCATCACTCCTGAACAGACACTCAGTCTGTAACAACACGTCTGCACCTCTGTGTCCTGTGTCAGGGTGACAGTGGGGTTACAGACAGAGACTGGACACTGGAGCTGGAGAGAGGATAGAGTCACCCAGAGCCCCACACTGACACCCTTCATCATCATCATCACTCCTGAACAGACACTCAGTCTGTAACAACATGTCTGCACCTCTGTGTCCTGTGTCAGGGTGACAGTGGGGTTACAAACAGAGGCTGGAGAGAGGATAGAGTCACCCAGAGCCCCTCACTCACACCCTTCATCATCATCACTCCTGAACAGACAGTTGGTGTGTAACAACACATCTGCACCTCTGTGTCCTGCAGTCAGGGTGACAGTGGGGTTACAGACAGAGACTGGACACTGGAGCTGGAGAGAGGATAGAGTCACCCAGAGCCCCTCACTGACACCCTTCATCATCATCACTCCTGAACAGACACTCAGTCTGTAACAACACGTCTGCACCTCTGTGTCTTGCAGTCAGGGTGACAGTGGGGTTACGGAGATCACACCTGCAGTGAATATACTGCACACCTGGAGTATGTAAACTACACTGTTCACCTAGAGTATATGTACTGTACACACTGTACACCTGGGGTATATACACGACACTGCACACCTGGAGTATATATACTGTACTCCTGGAGTATATATACTAATCTGCACATCTGGAGTATATATACTGCACTCCTGGGGTATATACACGACACTGCACACCTGGAGTATATATACTGTACTCCTGGGGTATATACACGACACTGCACACCTGGAGTATATATACTGTACTCCTGGGGTATATACACGACACTGCACATCTGGAGTATATATACTGTACTCCTGGGGTATATATACTAATCTGCACATCTGGAGTATATATACTGCACTCCTGGGGTATATACACGACACTGCACACCTGGAGTATATATACTGTACTCCTGGGGTATATACACGACACTGCACACCTGGAGTATATATACTGCACACCTGGGGTATATACATGACACTGCACACCTGGAGTATATATACTGCACACCTGGGGTATATACATGACACTGCAGGGACTGGTGCTGCCGACTGCACACACACTGGCATGCAGACAGGAGGTGTCACCTGTCTGTGGTGCGGATACTGGCTCCCACACCTCCAGCCTTCCTGGTGCTGGTGTTGCTCAAGAGGGGCTACAGGGTGTGTGTGGGAGTGTGACTGCGGCTTGTTGCGTTAGGTGGTGTAATAGTGTGATCTCTGCAAAGCGGTTGAGTTGGGTTTTGTTGGGTAATGTGTGTGTGTGTGAGTCAGTATTGCGTAGTATCGACACACACACCTGTCCAGACGCTTAAGGACACACTGTATATACACACACCTGTCCACACTCTTACTGGACACACACACCTGTCCAGACTCTTACTGGACAGACTGTATATACACACACCTGTCCACACTCTTACTGGACACACTGGACACACACACCTGTCCAGACGCTTAAGGACACACTGTATATACACACTCTTACTGGACACACTGGACACACACACACCTGTCCAGACTCTTAAGGACACACTGTATAGACACACTCTTACTGGACACACTGGACACACACACCTGTCCAGACTCTTAAGGACACACTGGACACACACACCTGGGGCATGGGGCTGTTCTGGAAATGTTCCATTCTCCTGAGCCTTCTCCTCTTGCCCCTGGGGGCGTTGTGCCTGTCCTGTCGCCCCCCCGCAGTCAGGCTGAGACACGCTCGCCGCCTGCGAGACATCCCCACCCCCTCCATCCGCCCCGACCGCATTCCTGCGCCCTGACTCTCACCCCCGGGCAGGGCGGCTCCCGGGACGAGTCTCTACAGGACCGGCAGAAACAGACACGTCCCGCCGGGGCTGCACACAGCACTGTGTCTCCTGTCAACTGGAGAGCACACAGGTCTGAGTGTGTCTCCCGTCAGGCTGGAGAGCTCACAGGTCTGAGAGTCTCCCGTCAGCCCAGAGAGCACACAGTGTCTGAGTGTGTCTCCTGTCAACTGGAGAGCACACGGGTCTGAGTGTGTCTCCCGTCAGGCTGGAGAGCTCACAGGCTCTGAGAGTCTCCCGTCAGCCCAGAGAGCACACAGTGTCTGAGTGTGTCTCCTGTCAACTGGAGAGCACACAGGTCTGAGTGTGTCTCCTGTCAGGCCGGAGAGCTCACAGGTCTGAGAGTCTCTCGTCAGCCCAGAGAGTACACAGTGTCTGAGTGTGTCTCCTGTCAACTGGAGAGCGCACAGGTCTGAGTGTGTCTCCCGTCAGGCCGGAGAGCTTACAGGCTCTGAGATCGTGTCTCCCGTCAGCCCGGAGAGCTTACAGGCTCTGAGTGTGTCTCCTGTCAGCCCAAAGAGCACAGTGTCAGAGTGTGTCTCCTGTCAGCCCAGAGAGCTCACACTGAGAGTGTGTCTCCTGTCAACTGGAGAGCGCACAGGTCTGAGTGTGTCTCCTGTCAGGCCGGAGAGCTCACAGGCTCTGAGAGTGTGTCTCCCGTCAGCCCAGAGAGCACACAGGCTCTGAGAGTGTGTCTCCCGTCAGCCCAGAGAGCACACAGTGTCTGAGAGTGTCTCCTGTCAGCCCAGAGAGCACACAGTGTCTGAGTGTGTGTCCTGTCAACTGGAGAGCGCACATGTCTGAGTGTGTCTCCTGCCAGGCCGGAGAGCTCACAGGCTCCGAGATCGTGTCTCCCGTCAGCTCAGAGAGCTTACAGGCTCTGAGTGTGTCTCCTGTCAGCCCAAAGAGCACAGTGTCAGAGTGTGTCTCCTGTCAGCCCAGAGAGCTCACACTGAGAGTGTGTCTCCTGTCAACTGGAGAGCGAACAGGTCTGAGTGTGTCTCCTGTCAGCCCAGAGAGCTCACAGTGTCAGAGTGTGTCTCCTGTCAGCCCAGAGAGCTCACACGGAGAGTGCGTCTTCTGTCAGGAACTGGGGGGGCCGTGCGCGCGCGAGAGAGGGGTGCGAGCTCACATGGCGCGGGGCGGGCCGTGTCTGGGGTCCCTCCCCGCCGCGCGGCGCCAGGAGGCGGGCAGGGCGAGCGGCGGCACTCCTGTCCAGGCTGCGCTGTCTGCTTCATCACGGACATCGGCGGTTCTGTCGGTTCCGCTGCTCGGCACTGACCCGCTCCGCAGGCGTCCGTCTCCCGCGAGCGAGCGAGCTCCCCCCGGACTGCCCCGGCTCCGCGCGCGGCGTGGGCTTCCCTGCACAGATCTCGCACACTCGTGTCGCCAGCCAGCCCGCCTGCGTGGGGATACTTCGGCGTGGAAAAGTTTGTTCAGAAGTCGCGACTCCGCGAACTCCCCTTCATTGAGGTAAGAGGTTATTGAGGTTATTGTTATTATTATTATTATTCGCTTAAGCTGGCCTCGCTGGGAATCTGCTTTCTCCTGTGTCCGCCAGTTCGTCCACACACACGCGCTGTGAGCGTGTCCGCGCAGCCGGGTGGGGGTGTGTGTGTTTATGTACCGTTTCGCTCTTTGATCTCGACTCCTGCGCTGGCCAGCGCCCTGTGCCGTGTCGCGGGGCCGTGGATAGGTACTCTGCTGGTGGGGAAGAAGCGTTACGGATTGCCCCACCCAAGCGACTTCCGTGGGCTCGGTGCAGTTCCCACGGGCCACACCCCTTGTCTGACTGCTTCTTCCC
Source organism: Atractosteus spatula (assembly GCF_055471065.1). Classification (NCBI taxonomy): domain Eukaryota; kingdom Metazoa; phylum Chordata; class Actinopteri; order Semionotiformes; family Lepisosteidae; genus Atractosteus; species Atractosteus spatula. Next base: position 514,228 of record NC_142718.1, read on the forward strand.
CGGCTCCCAGGCTCGCAGTGGCTCCGGCGAGCTGTCCGCACGGAGGGACGGACCGTTTGCATGCGAATCGACTGTCTGCACATTCACTAGCTGAGATGTTGACTTCGACTGACTGAGCAGCTGTCAGACTCCTGGACCAAGGCTGACTAACTGGAAAACTGTCAGGCCACTCCCTTACTCACCGACTATCAGAGTAACTGTGAGGATACTCAGTTCCCTTACTCACCGACTATCAGAGTTACTGTGAGGATACTCAGTTCCCTTACTCACTGACTAGCAGAGTAACTGTGAGGATACTCAGTTCCCTTACTCACCGACTAGCAGAGTAACTATCAGAGTAACTGTCGGGATACTCGGTTCCCTTAGCCACTGACTAGCACAGTAACTGTCAGGATACTCGGTTCCCTTAGTCACTGACTATCAGAGTAACTGTTGGGATACTCAGTTCCCTTAGTCACTGACTATCAGAGTAACTGTGAGGATACTCAGTTCCCTTAGTCACAGACTATCAGAGTAACTATCAGAGTAACGGTCGGGATACTCGGTTCCCTTAGTCACTGACTAGCAGAGTAACTGTCGGGATACTCAGTTCACTTAGCCACTGACTATCAGAGTAACTGTCGGGATACTCAGTTCCCTAAGTCACTGACTATCGGAGTAACTGTCAGGACACTCAGTTCCCTTAGTCATTAACTGACTATCAGAGTAACTGTCAGAATACTTGGTTACCTGCGTGACTAATTAACTAACTGTTTGAATAATTGTCAGCTTACTCAGATACCCGAATGACGAACTACAGTACATGAGAGGCAGACTAAACAGACCTTTAACTAGGTTGAGAGAGTGACCTTCCAATTAAAAAATAGTCAGCTGATGTACAAGGTTACTGACTGTTTTACCTATCAAGCTAAACGCCAAACTAGCTGAATGACTCACTATTTATCAATGGATGAGTCACAGTGTAATTGACCAATCAAGCTGACCTGCTGCCTGACAGACCAAGCGCCTGATTGGTTACCTGCCCGGCTCTGGAAGGGGGTGTGGCCTGACAGTCCCAGCAGTCCCATTACACAGGCCCAGGGACACTGTCTGTCTCTCTGTATAACTGTCTCCTTCCAATACCTTCTCAGCCCCACTGAGAGACCACGCCACTGAGAGCTGGACTGCTCAACCCACATTCCTGCTTAGTTGCTCAGTACTCAAGCAATTATGGAGGTTATTATAATGAAACTGACTGAGAGACTATCCAACACCCCTCTCTCTCTCAGTGCAGTGTCAGTGTACAGTAGTGTGCAGGAGGAGTGTGTGTATTAACCCCTCTCTCTCTCAGTGCAGTGTCAGTGTACAGTAGTGTGCAGGAGGAGTGTGTGTATTAACCCCCCTCTCAGTGCAGTGTCAGTGTACAGTAGTGTGCAGAAGGAGTGTGTGTATTAACCCCTCTCTCTCTCAGTGCAGTGTCAGTGTACAGTAGTGTGCAGGAGGAGTGTGTGTATTAACCCCTCTCTCTCTCACTGCAGTGTCAGTGTACAGTAGTGTGCAGGAATAGTGTGTGTATTAACCCCTCTCTCTCTCACTGCAGTGTCAGTGTACAGTAGTGTGCAGGAGGAGTGTGTGTATTAACCCCTCTCTCTCTCACTGCAGTGTCAGTGTACAGTAGTGTGCAGGAGGAGTGTGTGTATTAACCCCTCTCTCTCTCAGTGCAGTGTCAGTGTACAGTAGTGTGCAGGAGGAGTGTGTGTATTAACCCCTCTCTCTCTCTCAGTGCAGTGTCAGTGTACAGTAGTGTGCAGGAGGAGTGTGTGTATTAACCCCTCTCTCTCTCAGTGCAGTGTCAGTGTACAGTAGTGTGCAGGAGGAGTGTGTGTATTAACCCCTCTCTCTCTCAGTGCAGTGTCAGTGTACAGTAGTGTGCAGGAGGAGTGTGTGTATTAACCCCTCTCTCTCTCACTGCAGTGTCAGTGTACAGCTGGTGTCCAGTCATCACCATGTTGGTTCTCTTGGGTGGGATCTTCTTTCTCCACATCACAGTCATCATCCTCCTCCTCATTGCCACCATCGACAATGTGAGTAATAGTGTGAGACACACTTTGCCCAGATCACCTGTGTTTCACACGCTGACCGACAGCTCTTGGAGGTCCTCTGTCCAGTCAGTGTGTCTGTATGAACCCCTCTCTCTCTCAGTGCAGTGTTAATGTACTGGAGTGTCCAGTCAGTGTGTCTGTATTAACCCCTCTCTCTCTCAGTGCAGTGTTAATGTACTGGAGTGTCCAGTCAGTGTGTCTGTATGAACCCCTCTCTCCCTGTTCCAGGCCTGGTGGTTTACAGACAGCATGAGTACAGATATTTGGCGTCGATGTGTTCTGGTCAATGGAGCCTGTAACTACACTGACTTCCCTTCAACCTACCCTCAAGGTAAGAACTCCTGTCCTCACAGCTGTGAGCTGCATCCGGGTGCTGTTCTGGCTGGAGGCCGGGTCGCGGTGCTGTGTGCAGTGTGTGTGTGTGCAGTGTGTAGTGTTCAGTGTGTGCGTGCAGTGTTCAGTGTGTGCGTGCAGTGTTCAGTGTGTGTGTAGTGCTCAGTGTGAGTGTGCGTGCTGTGTGCAGTGTGTGTGTGTGCAGTGTGTAGTGTTCAGTGTGTGCGTGCAGTGTTCAGTGTGTGCGTGCAGTGTTCAGTGTGTGTGTAGTGCTCAGTGTGAGTGTGCGTGCTGTGTGCAGTGCGTGAAGTGTTCAGTGTGTGCGTGAAGTGTTCAGTGTGTTCAGTGTGTTCAGTGTGTGCAGTGTGCAGTGTGCAGTGTGTGCAATGTGCAGTGTGCAGTGTGTGCAGTGTGTGCAATGTGCAATGTGCAGTGTGCAGTGTGTGCAGTGCGCAGTGTGCATGTTGCCTGTCCCTGGTACAGCGACACTCTGCCTGTTTGCCCGCCCTGCCCTGCAGTCAGCAGTTGAAAACAAGCCAGACTGGAAAGTCCAGTATCTGCCTGTGTAGCGCCCCCTCCTGGAGACCAAGCCCTGCTGAGGAGAGCCCACCTCGGTCAGACCGACCCAGCAGGGGGCGCTGCAGAGTCGTCTCCTGCCCCATACAGTCATGTACACCACCCCAGTAAAGACCCAGCCAAGAGCTGCCTGCACTGTGGTCAGGCTGTCCTGTGCTTGCAACACCACAGCGCCCCCGTGTGGCTGCAGGCGTGTGTATGAAGGCCTCTCTCTGTCAATTCAATTCAATTCAAGGTGCTTTATTAGCATGACCGATGGGTACAATCAGTGTTGCCAAAGCAAATGAAAGTAATGATATTTACATGAAACAAAACAAAAATAGAAGTAAAATAAAATCTACAGACATATTACAGACATTTACAACAAAGACATATTATAAAATATTGACATATTCTGTAGGCGGCTGGAGCATTATTGGGAGACAGACTCACTGTTCCTCAGGCTGTGACAGGAGATCACATACTGGGCTGCCAGTTCAACTGAGTTCCCTCCTCCCTCTCCCAGTAGGATTGGGACCTGTTGTGATTCTGGCAGGTGTGGGAACTCTGGGACTAGATTTCTGAATTTCGGGAAGAATGTTTCTCTAATCCCAGAGTATCTGTCACAGTGCAGTAGGAAGTGCACCTCTGTCTCTATTTCTCCCCGCTGGCAGTGGGAGCACAGCCTGTCCTCTCTGGGCAGCCAGGTCTGCCTGTGTCGCCCAGTTTCTATGGCCAGGTTGTGGTCACTGAGCCTGTACTTCGTCAGGGTCTGTTTCTGTTTGTTATTTTTTATTTTGGTCAAATATTCGGCTAGTGTGTATTGTCTGTTTAAGGTTCTGTAACATTCCAGTTTATGTTGTGTTTGTGTGTGTGTGTCCCAGTGTGTGAGATATTGCTGTTTGTCTCTCTCTAGAGTACCTCCAGGCCGTGCAGGCGAGCTCAGTGCTGGCCTGTATCTTTGCCATCCTGGGGCTGTTTGTGTTCGTGGCTCAGCTGTTCACCCTGGTGAAGGGGCAGAGATTCACCTTCTCTGGCATCTTCCAGCTCATCGCCTGTGAGTACTGTCCCTCAGGACACGTGCGCACACGCACACGCACACACACTGACACTGAGGCCCACGCACGCACACAAGGTCTCGCACTTGTACTGATGCTGACTGAGTGTGGATTAACCCCTCTGTCTCTCTCGCTCCTGCAGGCCTGTGTGTGGATTAACCCCTCTGTCTCTCTCTCTCTCCTGCAGGCCTGTGTGTGGATTAACCCCTCTGTCTCTCTCTCTCCCGCAGGCCTGTGTGTGGATTAACCCCTCTGTCTCTCTCTGTCTCCTGCAGGCCTGTGTGTGGATTAACCCCTCTGTCTCTCTCTGTCTCCTGCAGGCCTGTGTGTGGATTAACCCCTCTCTCTCTCCCTCTCTCCCGCAGGCCTGTGTGTGGATTAACCCCTTTGTCTCTCTCTGTCTCCTGCAGGCCTGTGTGTGGATTAACCCCTCTGTCTCTCTCTGTCTCCTGCAGGCCTGTGTGTGGATTAACCCCTCTGTCTCTCTCTCTCCTGCAGGCCTGTGCATCATGATCGCGGCCTCAATCTACACCGATGTCTTCCACCGCGATGAGAGCTCCGGCTGGTACGGTCACTCCTTCATCCTGGCCTGGCTGTCCTTCGCCCTCAGCTTCGTCAGCAGCGTCATCTACTTCGTGCTGCGCAAGAAGACCGAGTAGCCCCGCCCCCTCGTCCTGCCCCGCCCCCTCGTCCTGCCCCACCCCTCCTCGTCCTGCCCCCCACCCACTCTGTCCTGCCCCGCCCCCTCGTCCTGCCCCACCCCTCCTCGTCCTGCCCCGCCCCCTCGTCCTGCCCCACCCCTCCTCGTCCTGCCCCCCACCCACTCTGTCCTGCCCCGCCCCCTCGTCCTGCCCCACCCCTCCTCGTCCTGCCCCCCGCCCCCTCGTCCTGCCCCCCACCCACTCGTCCTGCCCCACCCCTCCTCGTCCTGCCCCCCACCCACTCTGTCCTGCCCTGCCCATCGCCCGCATGCCCCGCCCCGCCTCTCTGTCTCGGTCCTGCGGTCCACAGGCGGACTTGAGGACCCTGGGGGGCGGACAGGGAGTGAGGGATGATGGGAGGAGATCTGTGCTTGTGTTTGTCCTCGTTAACCCGGCACGATGACACTAATGAGACAGCAGGAACACGGCCTGCTCTGGGGTCAGTTCCGCTTCCTGTCCGGTCAGCGGCCCTGCGTGCGTGGTCAGTGTCCAGGACCCGCAGGAGCTGCTTTATTCTCTTCGGCAGTATGGGAAACACGTTCTGTCCCCTGAGCGACTGCTCAGGCTCGGCTTTGAGAGCCAGTTCCTGGGACTTACCGGTCCGATGCCTGGGTTCGGCGGGTCCTGAGGGTTGTGGAGTGCGATTTGACCGACTCGAATTGGGCTTTTTCACGGGACTCAGAGTCCCTCACTCCTGCGTGAACTCGACTGTGATTACCCTGCAGTCTCACTGCTCCTCTCTGACCGATAGCTTCCTGCCATTAACAGTGGCCCCTCGGAATGAACCCAACTGTCCCGATTTAGAGCAGCGGACTGCCGCTCTCGTGAACCTCATCCAATGTGTCATTGGTCCCCTTGCCATCATTAGTCCGACTGACCTCATCTAGCGGCCCCTCTCCCTGAGCCGCCCCTGCTGTGTCGGGCTGCAGGGGGCGCCAGCGGTCCCCAGGTCCCTGCCGGACCACCAGACGAGAGCGTGGACGGCCTTCCACGGCTCCGCCTGTGCTCCTGCTCGGGGTGTGCAGCACAGGCGCACGTCTGCCCAGTGTTCCTGGTGACAAGAGTGGGCTTTCATCTTATTCGAAATTGTATTTGATTCCAGTGTTTCTGTGGAAGAGGTGCAGTTTCACGGCAGAGCGCCCCCTGTGGCAGCTGTTGAGTAGGTGTGAGAGGCAGCCTGCCGTTGTGAACTGTACTGTCTGCCTACCTGTATAATTCTTTTTAAAACTTCAAGAAATAAAGGCATTTAAGATATCAAGGGGAGAGCCTTGTGTTTTATAACTACGGGATGCCTGTGTGAGTGGAGACTGTGTGTGTGTGTGTGTGAGAGTGTGAGTGTGAGTGTGAGTGTGAGTGTGAGTGTGTGTGTTTGTGTGTGTGTGTGTGTGTGTGTGTGTGTGTGCGCGGACAGCAAGAGAGAGATCATAGATAATCTCAGTAACAAACACTTCCCACACTTCCACACAACAGGACAGGAGACACAGTGAGAGGAGATCACAGAGAGTCCCTCAGTAACAAACACACAACAGGACAGGAGACACATCAGTCTTACCCCATCATCTATGACAAAGGAGGAGCTCAGCGGTCAGTGCTGTGACGATGGAGCTGGCGGTCAGTGCTGTGACGATGGAGGGGCTCAGCGGTCAGTGCTGTGACGATGGAGCTGGCGGTCAGTGCTGTGACGAGGGAGGGGCTCAGCGGTCAGTGCTGTGACGATGGAGCTGGCGGTCAGTGCTGTGACGAGGGAGGGGCTCAGCGGTCAGTGCTGTGACGAGGGAGGGGCTCAGCGGTCAGTGCTGTGATGATGGAGCTGGCGGTCAGTGCTGTGACGATGGAGGGGCTCAGCGGTCAGTGCTGTGACGATGGAGCTGGCGGTCAGTGCTGTGACGATGGAGGGGCTCAGCGGTCAGTGCTGTGACGATGGAGCTGGCGGTCAGTGCTGTGACGATGGAGGGGCTCAGCGGTCAGTGCTGTGTGAGCAGAGCTGTGTGGATTAGGTCCCGTTAGATTAAAGAGCGGATTAGTCTGCAGACACACAAGGCACAGACTCACACACAGAGACCAGAGGAAGAGGGAAGGAAGTCGTTCAGATGATTCACACAGGTTTGGGATTCTCTTTGACTTGGAATGTTATGTTTGTCCTGTGTTGCTTTAATTAAAAACTTGTATTCTACCCAGACATGTCAGTGCTCCTGTAGTCCTACAGATTCCTACATAGGCAAAGACTAGACACTACAAGTGTGAATTGTGTCTCAGTGCAGTGTCAGTGTACAGTAGTGTGCAGGAGGAGTGTGTGTATTAACCCCTCTCTCTCTCAGTGCAGTGGCAATGTACAGTAGTGTGCAGGAGGAGTGTGTGTATTAACCCCCCTCTCTCTCAGTGCCGTGTCAGTGTACAGTAGTGTGCAGGAGGAGTGTGTGTATTAACCCCCCTCTCTCTCAGTGCAGTGTCAGTGTACAGTAGTGTGCAGGAGGAGTGTGTGTATTAACCCCTCTCTCTCTGTGCAGTGTCAGTGTACAGTAGTGTGCAGGAGGAGTGTGTGTATTAACCCCTCTCTCTCTCTCAGTGCAGTGTCAGTGTACAGTAGTGTGCAGGAGGAGTGTGTGTATTAACCCCTCTCTCTCTCAGTGTACAGTAGGGTGTATTAACCCCTCTCTCTCTCAGCTCTCTCATGTCTCGTCTGATGTGTCTGCGCTCGTCCTTCGCTCTCTTCACAAACGTCTGCGCCCTCGTGCTATCGGGCACAGCGCTGCTGTCCTCCTACTGGTGCCAGGGGACCCAGAAGGTGCCCAAGCCCCTGTGCACTCTGCACCGCCACACCAACTGCATCCCGGTGCCCGGAGTCTCCAACTCCGCCGCCATCCAGTTCTCCTGGGAGACCGGAGACGACCGCTTCATCTTCCCACACTTCCACACCGGGCTGTGGTTCAGCTGCGAGGAGGACATCTACAGCACTGGAGAGGGTGAGGGGGGAGAGGACAGAGAGGAGAGAGAGGAGAGGAGAAGGGAGAGAGGAGAGAGAGGACAGAGAGCAGAGAGGAGGGGGGAGAGGGGAGAGAGGAGAGAGGGGGGAGAGGAGAGAGAGGGGGAGAGAGGAGAAAGAGGAGAGAAGAGAGGGGAGAGAGGGGGGAGAGAGGAGAGAGGGGAGAGGAGAAGGGAGAGAGGAGAGAGAGGACAGAGAGCAGAGAGGAGGGGGGAGAGAGGAGAGAAGAGAGGGGAGAGAGGAGAGAGGGGGGAGAGGAGAGAGAGGGGGGAGAGAGGAGAAAGAGGAGAGAAGAGAGGGGAGAGAGGGGGAAGAGAGGAGAGAGGGGAGAGGAGGGGGGAGGGAGGAGAGAAGAGAGGGGAGAGAGGAGATCTTGCTTTTGATGAAACAGAAATATCTTATTCTAACAAAGTCCCGATGAATACATTTTCCCGACTTAGCAGAGTAATCATCTCAGTGAAAATCTGTCATGAGAATATTCTCAGAGAAGTAAACAAAATTGCAGACAAATGATTTGTCCTCAAATTTCCGCTCTGTGTAATCACTAAGCATCTCTCTAAAGGATACAAAATAATTGTCTCACACCCAGACACACACAGACCCACACACACCCTCTCTCTCTCAGTGCAGTGTCAGTGTGCAGGAGGAGTGTGTGTATTAACCCCTCTCTCTCTCAGTGCAGTGTCAGTGTGCAGGAGGAGTGTGTGTATTAACCCCTCTCTCTCTCAGTGCAGTGTCAGTGTACAGTAGTGTGCAGGAGGAGTGTGTGTATTAACCCCTCTCTCTCTCAGTGCAGTGTCAGTGTACAGTAGTGTGCAGGAGGAGTGTGTGTATTAACCCCTCTCTCTCTCAGTGCAGTGTCAGTGTACAGTAGTGTGCAGGAGGGGTGTGTGTATTAACCCCTCTCTCTCTCTCAGTGCAGTGTCAGTGTACAGTAGTGTGCAGGAGGAGTGTGTGTATTAACTCCTCTCTCTCAGTGCAGTGTCAGTGTACAGCAGTGTGCAGGAGGAGTGTGTGTATTAACCCCTCTCTCTCTCAGTGCAGTGTCAGTGTACAGTAGTGTGCAGGAGGAGTGTGTGTATTAACCCCTCTCTCTCAGTGCACAGCAGTGTGCAGGAGGAGTGTGTGTATTAACCCCTCTCTCTCTCAGTGCAGTGTCAGTGTACAGCAGTGTGCAGGAGGAGTGTGTGTATTAACCCCTCTTTCTCTCAGTGCAGTGTTAGTGTCCAGTAGTGTGCAGGAGGAGTGTGTGTATTAACCCCTCTCTCTCTCAGTGCAGTGTCAGTGTACAGTAGTGTGCAGGAGGAGTGTGTGTATTAACTCCTCTCTCTCAGTGCAGTGTCAGTGTACAGCAGTGTGCAGGAGGAGTGTGTGTATTAACCCCTCTCTCTCTCAGTGCAGTGTCAGTGTACAGTAGTGTGCAGGAGGAGTGTGTGTATTAACCCCTCTCTCTCAGTGCACAGCAGTGTGCAGGAGGAGTGTGTGTATTAACCCCTCTCTCTCTCAGTGCAGTGTCAGTGTACAGCAGTGTGCAGGAGGAGTGTGTGTATTAACCCCTCTTTCTCTCAGTGCAGTGTTAGTGTCCAGTAGTGTGCAGGAGGAGTGTGTGTATTAACCCCTCTTTCTCTCAGTGCAGTGTCAGTGTGCAGTAGTGTGCAGGAGGAGTGTGTGTATTAACCCCTCTCTCTCTCTCAGTGCAGTGTCAGTGTACAGTAGTGTGCAGGAGGAGTGTGTGTATTAACCCCTCTCTCTCAGTGCAGTGTTAGTGTACAGTAGTGTGCAGGAGGAGTGTGTGTATTAACCCCTCTGTCTTTCTCTCCTGACCCAAGTGCAGGAAGATTAATTTAATTTCTCTCTCCTGTAAGAATAATTTCATCACAGATTATTTCCAGCAGGACACAACCAGACAGATGGTGATTAAGACCAAACAGAGGATCTGGTAGGGATTAGAGTACAGGTTAGAGATCATATTTCATACACTGTTATTACACAGCGAGGAAAAGGAGAGAGTCGGTGGTGTGTTCTGTAGAATGTGACAGACTGATATATTTCACACTCTAAATACAGAGAGTGGTGTTTTGGCTTCCTGCTCTAAATCTGTCCAAGTTAAAAGTCATCACAGAAATTATTTTATTCAGGAACAGTGTAGTAACACAGTCTGTTACACTGGGAGCTACAGTCCCAGTACAGTAGACCAGTCTGTTACACTGGGAGCTCCAGTCCCAGTACAGTAGAACAGTCTGTTACACTGGGAGCTCCACTCCCAGTACAGTAGAACAGTCTGTTACAATAGGAGCTACAGTCCCAGTACAGTAGAACAGTCTGTTACACTGGGAGCTACAGTCCCAGTGCAGTAGAACAGTCTGTTACACTGGGAGCTACAGTGCCAGTACAGTAGACCAGTCTGTTACAATAGGAGCTCCAGTCCCAGTACAGTAGAACAGTCTGTTACACTGGGAGCTCCAGTCCCAGTACAGTAGAACAGTCTGTTACAATAGGAGCTCCAGTCCCAGTACAGTAGAACAGTCTGTTACACTGGGAGCTACAGTCCCAGTACAGTAGACCAGTCTGTTACAATAGGGGCTACAGTCCCAGTACAGTAGAACAGTCTGTTACAATAGGAGCTACAGTCCCAGTGCAGTAGAACAGTCTGTTACACTGGGAGCTACAGTCCCAGTACAGTAGACCAGTCTGTTACACTGGGAGCTACAGTCCCAGTGCAGTAGAACAGTCTGTTACACTGGGAGCTACAGTCCCAGTACAGTAGACCAGTCTGTTACACTGGGAGCTACAGTCCCAGTACAGTAGACCAGTCTGTTACAATAGGAGCTCCAGTCCCAGTACAGTAGACCAGTCTGTTACACTGGGAGCTCCAGTCCCAGTACAGTAGAACAGTCTGTTACACTGGGAGCTACAGTCCCAGTACAGTAGACCAGTCTGTTACAATAGGAGCTACAGTCCCAGTGCAGTAGAACAGTCTGTTACACTGGGAGCTACAGTCCCAGTGCAGTAGACCAGTCTGTTACAATAGGAGCTCCAGTCCCAGTACAGTAGAACAGTCTGTTACACTGGGAGCTACAGTCCCAGTGCAGTAGACCAGTCTGTTACACTGGGAGCTCCAGTCCCAGTACAGTAGACCAGTCTGTTACACTGGGAGCTACAGTCCCAGTACAGTAGACCAGTCAGTTACAATAGGAGCTACAGTCCCAGTACAGTAGACCAGTCTGTTACACTGGGAGCTACAGTCCCAGTACAGTAGACCAGTCTGTTACAATAGGAGCTACAGTCCCAGTACAGTAGAACAGTCTGTTACACTGGGAGCTACAGTCCCAGTACAGTAGACCAGTCAGTTACACTAGGAGCTACAGTCCCAGTACAGTAGACCAGTCTGTTACACTGGGAGCTACAGTCCCAGTACAGTAGAACAGTCTGTTACACTGGGAGCTACAGTCCCAGTACAGTAGACCAGTCAGTTACACTAGGAGCTACAGTCCCAGTACAGTAGACCAGTCTGTTACACTGGGAGCTACAGTCCCAGTACAGTAGAACAGTCTGTTACACTGGGAGCTACAGTCCCAGTACAGTAGACCAGTCTGTTACAATAGGAGCTACAGTCCCAGTGCAGTAGACCAGTCTGTTACACTGGGAGCTACAGTCCCAGTACAGTAGAACAGTCTGTTACAATAGGAGCTCCAGTCCCAGTACAGTAGACCAGTCTGTTACACTGGGAGCTACAGTCCCAGTACAGTAGACCAGTCTGTTACACTGGGAGCTACAGTCCCAGTGCAGTAGAACAGTCTGTTACACTGGGAGCTACAGTCCCAGTACAGTAGACCAGTCTGTTACAATAGGAGCTACAGTCCCAGTGCAGTAGACCAGTCTGTTACACTGGGAGCTACAGTCCCAGTACAGTAGACCAGTCTGTTACAATAGGAGCTACAGTCCCAGTGCAGTAGACCAGTCTGTTACACTGGGAGCTACAGTCCCAGTACAGTAGAACAGTCTGTTACAATAGGAGCTACAGTCCCAGTACAGTAGAACAGTCTGTTACAATAGGGGCTACAGTCCCAGTACAGTAGACCAGTCTGTTACAATAGGAGCTACAGTCCCAGTGCAGTAGACCAGTCTGTTACACTGGGAGCTACAGTCCCAGTACAGTAGAACAGTCTGTTACAATAGGAGCTCCAGTCCCAGTACAGTAGACCAGTCTGTTACACTGGGAGCTACAGTCCCAGTACAGTAGACCAGTCTGTTACAATAGGAGCTACAGTCCCAGTGCAGTAGAACAGTTTGTTACACTGGGAGCTACAGTCCCAGTACAGTAGACCAGTCTGTTACAATAGGAGCTACAGTCCCAGTGCAGTAGAACAGTCTGTTACACTGGGAGCTACAGTCCCAGTACAGTAGACCAGTCTGTTACAATAGGAGCTACAGTCCCAGTGCAGTAGACCAGTCTGTTACACTAGGAGCTACAGTCCCAGTACAGTAGACCAGTCTGTTACAATAGGGCTTATATTTATATTGCAGTTCATTTTATAATCAAGTAATCTAATTTTTTCTCTTTCTTTCAGGTGAGAAATGTCGAAGTTTTATTGATTTGACACCTCACTCAGAGAAAGGTACTGAGTTTCCATAGAGTATTGTGCAGGAGGAGTGTGTGTATTAACCAACCCCTCTCTCTCAGTGCAGTGTCAGTGTACAGTAGTGTGCAGGAGCAGTGTGTGTATTAACCCCTCTCTCTCTCAGTGCAGTGTCAGTGTACAGTAGTGTGCAGGAGGAGTGTGTGTATTAACCCCTCTCTCTCTCAGTGCAGTGTCAGTGTACAGTAGCGTGCAGGAGGAGTGTGTGTATTAACCCCTCTCTCTCTCAGTGCAGTGTCAGTGTACAGTAGTGTGCAGGAGGAGTGTGTGTATTAACCCCCCTCTCTCTCAGTGCAGTGTCAGTGTACAGTAGTGTGCAGGAGGAGTGTGTGTATTAACCCCCCTCTCTCTCAGTGCAGTGTCAGTGTACAGTAGTGTGCAGGAGGAGTGTGTGTATTAACCCCTCTCTCTCTCAGTGCAGTGCAGTGTCAGTGTGCAGGAGGAGTGTGTGTATTAACCCCTCTCTCTCTCAGTGCAGTATCAGTGTACAGTAGTGTGCAGGAGGAGTGTGTGTATTAACCCCTCTCTCTCAGTGCAGTGTCAGTGTACAGTAGTGTGCAGGAGGAGTGTGTGTATTAACCCCTCTCTCTCTCAGTGCAGTGTCAGTGTACAGTAGTGTGCAGGAGGAGTGTGTGTATTAACCCCTCTCTCTCTCAGTGCAGTGTCAGTGTACAGTAGTGTGCAGGAGGAGTGTGTGTATTAACCCCTCTCTCTCTCAGTGCAGTGTCAGTGTACAGGAGTGTGCAGGAGGAGTGTGTGTATTAACCCCTCTCTCTCTCAGTGCAGTGTCAGTGTACAGTAGTGTGCAGGAGGAGTGTGTGTATTAACCCCTCTCTCTCTCAGCGCAGTGTCAGTGTACAGGAGTGTGCAGGAGGAGTGTGTGTATTAACCCCTCTCTCTCTCAGGGCAGTGTCAGTGTACAGTAGTGTGCAGGAGGAGTGTGTGTATTAACCCCTCTCTCTCTCAGTGCAGTGTACAGTAGTGTGCAGGAGGAGTGTGTGTATTAGCCCCTCTCTCTCTCAGTGCAGTGTCAGTGTACAGTAGTGTGCAGGAGGAGTGTGTGTATTAACCCCTCTCTCTCTCAGTGCAGTGTCAGTGTACAGTAGTGTGCAGGAGGAGTGTGTGTATTAACCCCTCTCTCTCTCAGTGCAGTGTCAGTGTACAGTAGTGTGCAGGAGGAGTGTGTGTATTAACCCCCCCTCTCTCTCAGTGCAGTGTCAGTGTACAGTAGTGTGCAGAAGGAGTGTGTGTATTAACCCCTCTCTCTCTCAGTGCAGTGTCAGTGTACAGTAGTGTGCAGGAGGAGTGTGTGTATTAACCCCTCTCTCTCTCAGTGCAGTGTCAGTGTACAGTAGTGTGCAGGAGGAGTGTGTGTATTAACCCCTCTCTCTCAGTGCAGTGTCAGTGTACAGTAGTGTGCAGGAGGAGTGTGTGTATTAACCCCTCTCTCTCTCAGTGCAGTGTCAGTGTACAATAGTGTGCAGGAGGAGTGTGTGTATTAACCCCTCTCTCTCTCAGTGCAGTGTCAGTGTACAGTAGTGTGCAGGAGGAGTGTGTGTATTAACCCCTCTCTCTCAGTGCAGTGTCAGTGTACAGTAGTGTGCAGGAGGAGTGTGTGTATTAACCCCTCTCTCTCTCAGTGCAGTGTCAGTGTACAGTAGTGTGCAGGAGGAGTGTGTGTATTAACCCCTCTCTCTCTCAGTGCAGTGTCAGTGTACAGTAGTGTGCAGGAGCAGTGTGTGTATTAACCCCCCTCTCTCTCAGTGCAGTGTCAGTGTACAGTAGTGTGCAGGAGGAGTGTGTGTATTAACCCCCCTCTCTCTCAGTGCAGTGTCAGTGTACAGTAGTGTGCAGGAGGAGTGTGTGTATTAACCCCTCTCTCTCTCAGTGCAGTGTCAGTGTACAGTAGTGTGCAGGAGGAGTGTGTGTATTAACCCCTCTCTCTCTCAGTGCAGTGTCAGTGTACAGTAGTGTGCAGGAGGAGTGTGTGTATTAACCCCTCTCTCTCTCAGTGCAGTGTCAGTGTACAGTAGTGTGCAGGAGGAGTGTGTGTATTAACCCCTCTCTCTCTCAGTGCAGTGTCAGTGTACAGTAGTGTGCAGGAGGAGTGTGTGTATTAACCCCTCTCTCTCTCAGTGCAGTGTCAGTGTACAGGAGTGTGCAGGAGGAGTGTGTGTATTAACCCCTCTCTCTCTCAGTGCAGTGTCAGTGTACAGTAGTGTGCAGGAGGAGTGTGTGTATTAACCCCTCTCTCTCTCAGTGCAGTGTCAGTGTACAGGAGTGTGCAGGAGGAGTGTGTGTATTAACCCCTCTCTCTCTCAGTGCAGTGTACAGTAGTGTGCAGGAGGAGTGTGTGTATTAGCCCCTCTCTCTCTCAGTGCAGTGTCAGTGTACAGTAGTGTGCAGGAGGAGTGTGTGTATTAACCCCTCTCTCTCTCAGTGCAGTGTCAGTGTACAGTAGTGTGCAGGAGGAGTGTGTGTATTAACCCCTCTCTCTCTCAGTGCAGTGTCAGTGTACAGTAGTGTGCAGGAGGAGTGTGTGTATTAACCCCCCCTCTCTCTCAGTGCAGTGTCAGTGTACAGTAGTGTGCAGAAGGAGTGTGTGTATTAACCCCTCTCTCTCTCAGTGCAGTGTCAGTGTACAGTAGTGTGCAGGAGGAGTGTGTGTATTAACCCCTCTCTCTCTCAGTGCAGTGTCAGTGTACAGTAGTGTGCAGGAGGAGTGTGTGTATTAACCCCTCTCTCTCTCAGTGCAGTGTCAGTGTGCAGCAGTGTGCAGGAGGAGTGTGTGTATTAACCCCTCTCTCTCAGTGCAGTGTCAGTGTACAGTAGTGTGCAGGAGGAGTGTGTGTATTAACCCCTCTCTCTCTCTCAGTGCAGTGTCAGTGTACAGTAGTGTGCAGGAGGAGTGTGTGTATTAACCCCTCTCTCTCTCAGTGCAGTGTCAGTGTACAGTAGTGTGCAGGAGGAGTGTGTGTATTAACCCCTCTCTCTCTCAGTGCAGTGTCAGTGTACAGTAGTGTGCAGGAGGAGTGTGTGTATTAACCCCTCTCTCTCTCAGTGCAGTGTCAGTGTACAGTAGTGTGCAGGAGCAGTGTGTGTATTAACCCCTCTCTCTCTCAGTGCAGTGTCAGTGTACAGTAGTGTGCAGGAGGGGTGTGTGTATTAACCCCTCTCTCTCTCAGTGCAGTGTCAGTGTACAGTAGTGTGCAGGAGGAGTGTGTGTATTAACCCCTCTCTCTCTCAGTGCAGTGTCAGTGTACAGTAGTGTGCAGGAGGAGTGTGTGTATTAACCCCCCTCTCTCTCAGTGCAGTGTCAGTGTACAGTAGTGTGCAGGAGGAGTGTGTGTATTAACCCCCCTCTCTCTCAGTGCAGTGTCAGTGTACAGTAGTGTGCAGGAGGAGTGTGTGTATTAACCCCTCTCTCTCTCAGTGCAGTGTCAGTGTACAGTAGTGTGCAGGAGGAGTGTGTGTATTAACCCCTCTCTCTCTCAGTGCAGTGTTAGTGTACAGTAGTGTGCAGGAGGAGTGTGTGTATTAACCCCTCTCTCAGTGCAGTGTCAGTGTACAGTAGTGTGCAGGAGGAGTGTGTGTATTAACCCCTCTCTCTCTCAGTGCAGTGTCAGTGTACAGTAGTGTGCAGGAGGAGTGTGTGTATTAACCCCTCTCTCTCTCAGTGCAGTGTCAGTGTACAGTAGTGTGCAGGAGGAGTGTGTGTATTAACCCCTCTCTCTCTCAGTGCAGTGTCAGTGTACAGGAGTGTGCAGGAGGAGTGTGTGTATTAACCCCTCTCTCTCTCAGGGCAGTGTCAGTGTACAGTAGTGTGCAGGAGGAGTGTGTGTATTAACCCCTCTCTCTCTCAGTGCAGTGTACAGTAGTGTGCAGGAGGAGTGTGTGTATTAGCCCCTCTCTCTCTCAGTGCAGTGTCAGTGTACAGTAGTGTGCAGGAGGAGTGTGTGTATTAACCCCTCTCTCTCTCAGTGTAGTGTCAGTGTACAGTAGTGTGCAGGAGGAGTGTGTGTATTAACCCCTCTCTCTCTCAGTGCAGTGTCAGTGTACAGTAGTGTGCAGGAGGAGTGTGTGTATTAACCCCCCCTCTCTCTCAGTG
This sequence comes from Atractosteus spatula, assembly GCF_055471065.1. NCBI lineage: Eukaryota > Metazoa > Chordata > Actinopteri > Semionotiformes > Lepisosteidae > Atractosteus > Atractosteus spatula. Next base: position 530,687 of record NC_142718.1, read on the forward strand.
CAGTGTCAGTGTACAGTAGTGTGCAGAAGGAGTGTGTGTATTAACCCCTCTCTCTCTCAGTGCAGTGTCAGTGTACAGTAGTGTGCAGGAGGAGTGTGTGTATTAACCCCTCTCTCTCTCAGTGCAGTGTCAGTGTACAGTAGTGTGCAGGAGGAGTGTGTGTATTAACCCCTCTCTCTCTCAGTGCAGTGTACAGTAGTGTGCAGGAGGAGTGTGTGTATTAGCCCCTCTCTCTCTCAGTGCAGTGTCAGTGTACAGTAGTGTGCAGGAGGAGTGTGTGTATTAACCCCTCTCTCTCTCAGTGCAGTGTCAGTGTACAGTAGTGTGCAGGAGGAGTGTGTGTATTAACCCCTCTCTCTCTCAGTGCAGTGTCAGTGTACAGTAGTGTGCAGGAGGAGTGTGTGTATTAACCCCCCCTCTCTCTCAGTGCAGTGTCAGTGTACAGTAGTGTGCAGAAGGAGTGTGTGTATTAACCCCTCTCTCTCTCAGTGCAGTGTCAGTGTACAGTAGTGTGCAGGAGGAGTGTGTGTATTAACCCCTCTCTCTCTCAGTGCAGTGTCAGTGTACAGTAGTGTGCAGGAGGAGTGTGTGTATTAACCCCTCTCTCTCAGTGCAGTGTCAGTGTACAGTAGTGTGCAGGAGGAGTGTGTGTATTAACCCCTCTCTCTCTCAGTGCAGTGTCAGTGTACAGTAGTGTGCAGGAGGAGTGTGTGTATTAACCCCTCTCTCTCTCAGTGCAGTGTCAGTGTACAGTAGTGTGCAGGAGGAGTGTGTGTATTAACCCCTCTCTCTCAGTGCAGTGTCAGTGTACAGTAGTGTGCAGGAGGAGTGTGTGTATTAACCCCTCTCTCTCTCAGTGCAGTGTCAGTGTACAGTAGTGTGCAGGAGGAGTGTGTGTATTAACCCCTCTCTCTCTCAGTGCAGTGTCAGTGTACAGTAGTGTGCAGGAGCAGTGTGTGTATTAACCCCCCTCTCTCTCAGTGCAGTGTCAGTGTACAGTAGTGTGCAGGAGGAGTGTGTGTATTAACCCCCCTCTCTCTCAGTGCAGTGTCAGTGTACAGTAGTGTGCAGGAGGAGTGTGTGTATTAACCCCTCTCTCTCTCAGTGCAGTGTCAGTGTACAGTAGTGTGCAGGAGGAGTGTGTGTATTAACCCCTCTCTCTCTCAGTGCAGTGTCAGTGTACAGTAGTGTGCAGGAGGAGTGTGTGTATTAACCCCTCTCTCTCTCAGTGCAGTGTCAGTGTACAGTAGTGTGCAGGAGGAGTGTGTGTATTAACCCCTCTCTCTCTCAGTGCAGTGTCAGTGTACAGTAGTGTGCAGGAGGAGTGTGTGTATTAACCCCTCTCTCTCTCAGTGCAGTGTCAGTGTACAGGAGTGTGCAGGAGGAGTGTGTGTATTAACCCCTCTCTCTCTCAGTGCAGTGTCAGTGTACAGTAGTGTGCAGGAGGAGTGTGTGTATTAACCCCTCTCTCTCTCAGTGCAGTGTCAGTGTACAGGAGTGTGCAGGAGGAGTGTGTGTATTAACCCCTCTCTCTCTCAGTGCAGTGTACAGTAGTGTGCAGGAGGAGTGTGTGTATTAGCCCCTCTCTCTCTCAGTGCAGTGTCAGTGTACAGTAGTGTGCAGGAGGAGTGTGTGTATTAACCCCTCTCTCTCTCAGTGCAGTGTCAGTGTACAGTAGTGTGCAGGAGGAGTGTGTGTATTAACCCCTCTCTCTCTCAGTGCAGTGTCAGTGTACAGTAGTGTGCAGGAGGAGTGTGTGTATTAACCCCCCCTCTCTCTCAGTGCAGTGTCAGTGTACAGTAGTGTGCAGAAGGAGTGTGTGTATTAACCCCTCTCTCTCTCAGTGCAGTGTCAGTGTACAGTAGTGTGCAGGAGGAGTGTGTGTATTAACCCCTCTCTCTCTCAGTGCAGTGTCAGTGTACAGTAGTGTGCAGGAGGAGTGTGTGTATTAACCCCTCTCTCTCTCAGTGCAGTGTCAGTGTGCAGCAGTGTGCAGGAGGAGTGTGTGTATTAACCCCTCTCTCTCAGTGCAGTGTCAGTGTACAGTAGTGTGCAGGAGGAGTGTGTGTATTAACCCCTCTCTCTCTCTCAGTGCAGTGTCAGTGTACAGTAGTGTGCAGGAGGAGTGTGTGTATTAACCCCTCTCTCTCTCAGTGCAGTGTCAGTGTACAGTAGTGTGCAGGAGGAGTGTGTGTATTAACCCCTCTCTCTCTCAGTGCAGTGTCAGTGTACAGTAGTGTGCAGGAGGAGTGTGTGTATTAACCCCTCTCTCTCTCAGTGCAGTGTCAGTGTACAGTAGTGTGCAGGAGCAGTGTGTGTATTAACCCCTCTCTCTCTCAGTGCAGTGTCAGTGTACAGTAGTGTGCAGGAGGGGTGTGTGTATTAACCCCTCTCTCTCTCAGTGCAGTGTCAGTGTACAGTAGTGTGCAGGAGGAGTGTGTGTATTAACCCCTCTCTCTCTCAGTGCAGTGTCAGTGTACAGTAGTGTGCAGGAGGAGTGTGTGTATTAACCCCCCTCTCTCTCAGTGCAGTGTCAGTGTACAGTAGTGTGCAGGAGGAGTGTGTGTATTAACCCCCCTCTCTCTCAGTGCAGTGTCAGTGTACAGTAGTGTGCAGGAGGAGTGTGTGTATTAACCCCTCTCTCTCTCAGTGCAGTGTCAGTGTACAGTAGTGTGCAGGAGGAGTGTGTGTATTAACCCCTCTCTCTCTCAGTGCAGTGTTAGTGTACAGTAGTGTGCAGGAGGAGTGTGTGTATTAACCCCTCTCTCAGTGCAGTGTCAGTGTACAGTAGTGTGCAGGAGGAGTGTGTGTATTAACCCCTCTCTCTCTCAGTGCAGTGTCAGTGTACAGGAGTGTGCAGGAGGAGTGTGTGTATTAACCCCTCTCTCTCTCAGTGCAGTGTCAGTGTACAGTAGTGTGCAGGAGGAGTGTGTGTATTAACCCCTCTCTCTCTCAGTGCAGTGTCAGTGTACAGGAGTGTGCAGGAGGAGTGTGTGTATTAACCCCTCTCTCTCTCAGGGCAGTGTCAGTGTACAGTAGTGTGCAGGAGGAGTGTGTGTATTAACCCCTCTCTCTCTCAGTGCAGTGTACAGTAGTGTGCAGGAGGAGTGTGTGTATTAGCCCCTCTCTCTCTCAGTGCAGTGTCAGTGTACAGTAGTGTGCAGGAGGAGTGTGTGTATTAACCCCTCTCTCTCTCAGTGTAGTGTCAGTGTACAGTAGTGTGCAGGAGGAGTGTGTGTATTAACCCCTCTCTCTCTCAGTGCAGTGTCAGTGTACAGTAGTGTGCAGGAGGAGTGTGTGTATTAACCCCCCCTCTCTCTCAGTGCAGTGTCAGTGTACAGTAGTGTGCAGAAGGAGTGTGTGTATTAACCCCTCTCTCTCTCAGTGCAGTGTCAGTGTACAGTAGTGTGCAGGAGGAGTGTGTGTATTAACCCCTCTCTCTCTCAGTGCAGTGTCAGTGTACAGTAGTGTGCAGGAGGAGTGTGTGTATTAACCCCTCTCTCTCTCAGTGCAGTGTCAGTGTACAGTAGTGTGCAGGAGGAGTGTGTGTATTAACCCCTCTCTCTCTCAGTGCAGTGTCAGTGTACAGTAGTGTGCAGGAGGAGTGTGTGTATTAACCCCTCTCTCTCTCAGTGCAGTGTCAGTGTACAGCAGTGTGCAGGAGGAGTGTGTGTATTAACCCCTCTCTCTCAGTGCAGTGTCAGTGTACAGTAGTGTGCAGGAGGAGTGTGTGTATTAACCCCCCTCTCTCTCAGTGCAGTGTCAGTGTACAGTAGTGTGCAGGAGGAGTGTGTGTATTAACCCCCCTCTCTCTCAGTGCAGTGTCAGTGTACAGTAGTGTGCAGGAGGAGTGTGTGTATTAACCCCTCTCTCTCTCAGTGCAGTGTCAGTGTACAGTAGTGTGCAGGAGGAGTGTGTGTATTAACCCCTCTCTCTCTCAGTGCAGTGTTAGTGTACAGTAGTGTGCAGGAGGAGTGTGTGTATTAACCCCTCTCTCAGTGCAGTGTCAGTGTACAGTAGTGTGCAGGAGGAGTGTGTGTATTAACCCCTCTCTCTCTCAGGGCAGTGTCAGTGTACAGTAGTGTGCAGGAGGAGTGTGTGTATTAACCTCTCTCTCTCTCAGTGCAGTGTACAGTAGTGTGCAGGAGGAGTGTGTGTATTAGCCCCTCTCTCTCTCAGTGCAGTGTCAGTGTACAGTAGTGTGCAGGAGGAGTGTGTGTATTAACCCCTCTCTCTCTCAGTGCAGTGTCAGTGTACAGTAGTGTGCAGGAGGAGTGTATGTATTAACCCCTCTCTCTCTCAGTGCAGTGTCAGTGTACAGTAGTGTGCAGGAGGAGTGTGTGTATTAACCCCTCTCTCTCAGTGCAGTGTCAGTGTACAGCAGTGTGCAGGAGGAGTGTGTGTATTAACCCCTCTCTCTCTCAGTGCAGTGTCAGTGTACAGTAGTGTGCAGGAGGAGTGTGTGTATTAACCCCTCTCTCTCTCAGTGCAGTGTCAGTGTACAGTAGTGTGCAGGGGGAGTGTGTGTATTAACCCCTCTCTCTCAGTGCAGTGTCAGTGTACAGCAGTGTGCAGGAGGAGTGTGTGTATTAACCCCTCTCTCTCTCAATGCAGTGTCAGTGTACAGTAGTGTGCAGGAGGAGTGTGTGTATTAACCCCTCTCTCTCTCAGTGCAGTGTCAGTGTCCAGTAGTGTGCAGGAGGAGTGTGTGTATTAACCCCTCTCTCTCTCAGTGCAGTGTCAGTGTACAGTAGTGTGCAGGAGGGGTGTGTGTATTAACCCCTCTCTCTCTCTCAGTGCAGTGTCAGTGTACAGTAGTGTGCAGGAGGAGTGTGTGTATTAACCCCTCTCTCTCTCAGTGCAGTGTCAGTGTCCAGTAGTGTGCAGGAGGAGTGTGTGTATTAACCCCTCTCTCTCTCTCAGTGCAGTGTCAGTGTACAGTAGTGTGCAGGAGGAGTGTGTGTATTAACCCCTCTCTCTCTCGGTGCAGTGTCAGTGTACAGTAGTGTGCAGGAGGAGTGTGTGTATTAACCCCTCTCTCTCTCTCAGTGCAGTGTCAGTGTACAGTAGTGTGCAGGAGGAGTGTGTGTATTAACCCCTCTCTCTCTCTCAGTGCAGTGTCAGTGTACAGTAGTGTGTAGGAGGAGTGTGTGTGTATTAACCCCTCTCTCTCTCAGTGCAGTGTCAGTGTACAGCAGTGTGCAGGAGGAGTGTGTGTATTAACCCCTCTCTCTCTCAGTGCAGTGTCAGTGTACAGTAGTGTGCAGGAGGAGTGTGTGTATTAACCCTTCTCTCTCTCAGGGCAGTGTCAGTGTACAGTAGTGTGCAGGAGGAGTGTGTGTATTAACCCCTCTCTCTCAGTGCAGTGTCAGTGTACAGTAGTGTGCAGGAGGAGTGTGTGTATTAACCCCTCTCTCTCTCAGTGCAGTGTCAGTGTACAGTAGTGTGCAGGAGGAGTGTGTGTATTAACCCCTCTCTCTCTCAGTGCAGTGTCAGTGTACAGTAGTGTGCAGGAGGAGTGTGTGTATTAACCTCTCTCTCTCTCAGTGCAGTGTCAGTGTACAGTAGTGTGCAGGAGGAGTGTGTGTATTAACCCCTCTCTCTCTCAGTGCAGTGTCAGTGTACAGTAGTGTGCAGGAGGAGTGTGTGTATTAACCCCTCTCTCTCAGTGCAGTGTCAGTGTGCAGTAGTGTGCAGGAGGAGTGTGTGTATTAACCCCTCTCTCTCAGTGCAGTGTCAGTGTACAGTAGTGTGCAGGAGCAGTGTGTGTATTAACCCCTCTCTCTCTCAGTGCAGTGTCAGTGTACAGTAGTGTGCAGGAGCAGTGTGTGTATTAACCCCTCTCTCTCTCAGTGCAGTGTCAGTGTACAGTAGTGTGCAGGAGGAGTGTGTGTATTAACCCCTCTCTCTCAGTGCAGTGTCAGTGTACAGTAGTGTGCAGGAGCAGTGTGTGTATTAACCCCTCTCTCTCTCAGTGCAGTGTCAGTGTACAGTAGTGTGCAGGAGCAGTGTGTGTATTAACCCCTCTCTCTCTCAGGTATGATCTGGCTGTCTGTGGTGACAGAGGTGGTGTACATCTCTCTGCTGGCTCTCAGTTTCATGCTGCTGAGTGGGGAGCTGTTTCTCTCAGAGCGATTTCCACACTGCCTGCACTGTGGGCTGCAGCTGAGCGCCTTCGCTGCCGTCTTCACTGTGCTCTCTGGTACTGTCTGTCTGTCTCACTGTGCTCTCTGATACTGTCTGTCTGTCTCACTGTGCTCTCTGGTACTGACTGTCTGTCTCACTGTGCTCTCTGGTACTGTCTCTCTGTCTCACTGTGCTCTCTGGTACTGACTGTCTTTCTCACTGTGCTCTCTGGTTCTATCTGTCTCACTGTGCTCTCCAGTACTGTCTGTCTGTCTCTCTGTGCTCTCTGGTACTGACTGTCTGTCTCACTGTGCTCTCTGGTTCTATCTGTCCCACTGTGCTCTCCGGTACTGTCTGTCTTTCTTCACTGTGGTATCAGACTTTATTAGAGTGTATTGACCTGTCTCTCTCTGGTGCCAGTATGAGTGTTTGATCCATTCTCTTTCTCTCTCAGGATCAGAGTGTACCGACCTGTCTCTCTCGCTGGTGACAGTCTCAGAGTGTATTAATCAGTCTCTCTCTCTATCACACTGTACGGACCTGTCTCTCTCTCTCTGGGGACCGTACGAGTGTGCTGACCTGTCTCTTTCTCAGGGCTGCTGGGGATGGTCGCTCACATGATGTACACGCAGGTCTTCCAGGTGACAGCCTCTCTGGGCCCAGAGGACTGGAAGCCCCACAGCTGGGACTACTCCTGGTCATTCTAGTGAGTGTCAAGCTGGACAGGACCCAGGCGCGGTCAGTCTGTCCAAACTCTGGGGCGTTGTCAGTGGGGTCACTGTGTCCAGTCTGTGAGTTGGTGTCAGTGGGGTCACTGTGTCCGGTCTGTGAGTGGGTGTCAGTGGGGTCACTGTGTCCGGTCTGTGAGTGGGTGTCAGTGGGGTCACTGTGTCCGGTCTGTGAGTGGCTGTCAGTGGGGTCACTGTGTCCGGTCTGTGAGTGGCTGTCAGTGGGGTCACTGTGTCCGGTCTGTGAGTGGCTGTCAGTGGGGTCACTGGGTCCGGTCTGTGAGTGGGTGTCAGTGGGGTCACTGTGTCCGGTCTGTGAGTGGCTGTCAGTGGGGTCACTGTGTCCGGTCTGTGAGTGGCTGTCAGTGGGGTCACTGTGTCCGGTCTGTGAGTGGGTGTCACTGGGGTCACTCTGTGAGCTCTCTGGGTGGGTGTGGTCATTCTGAGACGGACAGTGCGGTCACTCTGGCTCTCCCTCCCCTCAGTGTGGCCTGGGCCTCCTTCACCTGCTGCATGGCGTCCGGCGTGTCCACCCTGAACAGCTACACCAAGGTCCTGCTGCGGGGGCGCCTGTGCCGGCCCGAGTGGAGCTGTCCCTGTGAACTGCCCCGGCCGGGCTACTGCCCCAGCCCTGCGCCCCCACCGCCCCCACCCCCTCTGTCCCCCCTCAGCCCCTATTACAGCCTGTCCGAGCCCCCCCTGCCCCCACCGCCGCCCCCCCCACCCCTGCCGCCCCCCCTCCCCCCAGAGCCCAGTGACCTCACAGGCATCCCAGAGTCCTCTGGGGAGGAAGAGGAGCCTGGAGAGCCCCTGTGAGGCTGTGTGGTGTGTAGAGACTCTCGCCCCTCTTCCTCCTCCTCTCTCCCCTCTTCCTCTCCTGCTCCTGCTAATATTGTTTCTAATAAACTATCTCCTTGTAAAGACAAAGACAGCACCTCTGCTCTGTTTTTATTTGAAGTTTAGTTTCTTCTTGGTTCAAACGAGAGCAACAACCCAATCAGCTCTTCTGTGAGAATCAAACCCGAATCTCAGGTCCAGACCCGAATCAGAGAGTCACTCATCTGAACTTTGACCTCACCTAGCCCGTCCAGCTCGTTTGGCACTCCCACCACTCTTTGTGTAGACACCTGCCTCCTGTCCTGACTGGTGGATCTCATCCAGCTGTGTCTTGAGCACAGAAACATATAGTCAACTGCAGTCAGCGTCTGTGAGCAATTTGAACACTTGTATCACATCTCCTCCAGCCTGTCAGTGTGGGACACTCCCTTCAGACTAAAGAGACTCAGTTCCTCCAGCCTGTCAGTGTGGGACACTCCCTTCAGACAGAAGAGACTCAGTTCCCTCAGCCCGTCAGTGTGGGACACTCCCTTCAGACTGAAGAGACTCAGTTCCTCCAGCCTGTCAGTGTGGGACACTCCCTTCAGACTGAAGAGACTCAGTTCCTCCAGCCTGTCAGTGTGGGACACTCCCTTCAGCCAGAAGAGACTCAGTTCCTCCAGCCTGTCAGTGTGGGACACTCCCTTCAGACTGAAGAGACTCAGTTCCTCCAGCCTGTCAGTGTGGGACACTCCCTTCAGACTGAAGAGACTCAGTTCCTCCAGCCTGTCAGTGTGGGACACTCCCTTCAGACTGAAGAGACTCAGTTCCTCCAGCCTGTCAGTGTGGGACACTCCCTTCAGACAGGAGAGACTCAGTTCCTCCAGCCTGTCAGTGTGGGACACTCCCTTCAGACAGGAGAGACTCAGTTCCTCCAGCCTGTCAGTGTGGGACACTCCCTTCAGACTAAAGAGACTCAGTTCCTCCAGCCTGTCAGTGTGGGACACTCCCTTCAGACAGGAGAGACTCAGTTCCTCCAGCCTGTCAGTGTGGGACACTCCCTTCAGACTGAAGAGACTCAGTTCCCCCAGCCTGTCAGTAAATGACTTTGTCTTCTCTGATTCCAGAGCAGCAGTATGCTGTAAATCATATTTGTGTCCCTGTGCCTGAATTCTTTTCCCTGAAATATTCCTCAGGCAGCTCTGGTGCAGAGCAGTTTCAGCACAACAGTTCCGCCCGTGACCCAGCACTGCTGCCCATAGTGTGTCGCTTCCCCGCAGTGTCTCAGATTGTCATGATGTGTGAACAGCAACACCTCTGTCTTTCTCATAAGTAGCCTCTTCAGGTTCGGTCTGTCTCATCTTGTGTCTTTACCCTGTGCTAGTCTGCTGCACACTCTGACAGAGATTGGGTCCAAAGCTTTCTGACAGGTGTAAATATTTTGGGAGGCTCTACAGTACTTGCTACTACTCCTAAGTTGATATCGCCTGAAAATTTATAAAATTAATGTGTTTGTATTTTTTCAGTTTAAAAACATTATTTGTTTACACTGTTCACCGTACACTTCACATGAATGAGTGTGAATTTCGCGATTTAAACGTCTTTCCCTCACTGGACATGGCGGAGATACGGAAGGCTTCACTTTTCCCATTCTTCCTGGATTAAAGAGCGTCACCCCAGGAATGACCAATGAGAAGACGTCGTTTGCCCTCAGTGAAGATGGCGGCAGAGGGAGATTTCCTGGTGCGCTACCGAGCTGTTTCCAATAAACTGAAAAAGTGAGCAGATATTTTTATTTACCTGTTGGGTTTCGGGTTTAAATTAAGGCACGTCTGTATTAAAAAAGTAAATTCTGAATTTCTCCAATATTGTTGAACGTGGACAAAATCTTCAACAGACCGTGTATCAGGAGATTAACATGGTTGCATTTGTGTTACGCTGCGTCTTCTATCGACACAATGCGTCGCATTATTGTCCCCTAGAAAAAGGTGATTTACACACTTGCAGTGTAGACGTGATTTTTCGGTTTGAATTTCAGATTGAATATGACTATAAAAAATGAGTTGTGTCACAACACGCCTGTTATTTTGTCGCGTTGCTACTCTGATGCGGTAACGGTGGTAGTTCGCAGTAGTCCTGTTTAATTCAAGATGGTTTATTGGCATGACCAATGAGTAAAATCAGTGTTGCCAAAGCAAAACAAATACAATCAACAGAAAATGTTACTGTTACTCATAGCATTAACATAAAATGTTAGTTACCTGTTACTCTGATGCGGCGAGGGTGGTAGTTGGCGGTAGCCCTGTTACTCTGATGGGGCGAGGGTGGTAGTTTGTGGTAGCCCTGGTACTCTGATGCGGCGAGGGTGGTAGTTGGCGGTAGCCCTGTTACTGTCATGCGGCGAGGGTGGTAGTTGGCGGTAGCCCTGTTACTGTCATGCGGCGAGGGTGGTAGTTGGCGGTAGCCCTGTTACTGTCATGCAACGAGGGTGGTAGTTGGCGGTAGCCCTGTTACTCTGATGCGGCGAGGGTGCTAGTTCGCAGTAGCCCTGGTACTCTGATGCGGCGAGGGTGGTAGTTTGTGGTAGCCCTGGTACTCTGATGCGGCGAGGGTGGTAGTTTGTGGTAGCCCTGGTACTCTGATGGGGCGAGGGTGGTAGTTTGTGGTAGCCCTGTTACTGTCATGCGGCGAGGGTGGTAGTTGGCGGTAGCCCTGGTACTCTGATGCGGCGAGGGTGGTAGTTTGTGGTAGCCCTGTTACTGTCATGCGGCGAGGGTGCTAGTTCGCGGTAGCCCTGTTACTGTCATGCGGCGAGGGTGGTAGTTGGCGGTAGCCCTGTTACTGTCATGCGGCGAGGGTGGTAGTTGGCGGTAGCCCTGTTACTCTGATGCGGCGAGGGTGCTAGTTCGCAGTAGCCCTGGTACTCTGATGCGGCGAGGGTGGTAGTTGGCGGTAGCCCTGTTACTGTCATGCGGCGAGGGTGGTAGTTCGCGGTAGCCCTGGTACTCTGATGCTGTCCTAACTGTGTCCGGTCGGGATGTCCCTCTCTTCCAGGCGTTTCCTGCGGAAGCCCAATGTGGCGGAAGCCAGCGAGCAGTTCGGTGAGCAGTGGGAATGACGATGGCGCTTTAGGAACGATGACCACCGGAGTGATAAGGACTCCGCAGAGCTCCCCCCCCCCCAAGGGGATCGGCTTCCTGTAGTCCCGACGTTCACGTTCACGGCAATGCCACGTCCTGGTCATCTAGCGCTGACTGACCCCATGATGACCGGTCCTAGATGGACCCTATCTTGCAGTGACCGGCCCTGCACTGGCCCCAGGACCAGTCTGAGACTGACCCCAGTGCTGCAGTGACCGGCCCTGGACTGACCCCAGTGCTGCAGTGACCGGCCCTGGACTGACCGCAGTGACCGGCCCTGGACTGACCGCAGTGCCCGCAGTGACCGGCCCTGGACTGACCCTATGCTGTTGTGTCTTCAGGTCAGCTGGCCAAGGAGCTGCAGCAGCAGGACTGTCTCCAGTACGCTGCCTTCTGCAAGCTGGCCACTGCCCGGTACGTCAGAACCTCTGCCACTTCCTGCACCTGTCTGTCAGCTCTCTGTCGTCCTGCACTGTCTCCTGCTGACCGCTAGAGACCCGTCTCACTGCTCCTCCCTCATCACTGTCCTACTCTGTCCTACTCTCGGTGCAGTGTCAGTGTACAGTAGTGTGCAGGAGGAGTGTGTGTATTAACCCCTCTCTCTCTCAGTGTAGTGTCAGTGTACAGTAGTGTGCAGGAGGAGTGTGTGTATTAACCCCTCTCTCTCAGTGCAGTGTCAGTGTACAGTAGTGTGCAGGAGGAGTGTGTGTATTAACCCCTCTCTCTCTCGGTGCAGTGTCAGTGTACAGTAGTGTGCAGGAGGAGTGTGTATATTAACCCCTCTCAGTGCAGTGTCAGTGTACAGTAGTGTGCAGGAGGAGTGTGTGTATTAACCCCTCTCTCTCAGTGCAGTGTCAGTGTACAGTAGTGTGCAGGAGGAGTGTGTGTATTAACCCCTCTCTCTCTCAGTGCAGTGTCAGTGTACAGTAGTGTGCAGGAGGAGTGTGTGTATTAGCCCCTCTCTCTCTCGGTGCAGTGTCAGTGTACAGTAGTGTGCAGGAGGAGTGTGTGTATTAACCCCTCTCTCTCTCTCTGTGCAGTGTCAGTGTACAGTAGTGTGCAGGAGGAGTGTGTGTATTAACCCCTCTCTCTCAGTGCAGTGTCAGTGTACAGCAGTGTGCAGGAGGAGTGTGTGTATTAACCCCTCTCTCTCTCAGTGCAGTGTCAGTGTACAGTAGTGTGCAGGAGGAGTGTGTGTATTAACCCCTCTCTCTCAGTGCAGTGTCAGTGTACAGTAGTGTGCAGGAGGAGTGTGTGTATTAACCCCTCTCTCTCTCAGTGCAGTGTCAGTGTACAGTAGTGTGCAGGAGGAGTGTGTGTATTAACCCCTCTCTCTCTCTCTGTGCAGTGTCAGTGTACAGTAGTGTGCAGGAGGAGTGTGTGTATTAAGCCCTCTCTCTCAGTGACCTGTCTGTGTGTCTCAGCTGTGAACAGACCCTCTTCAATGCCCCTGGGGAGGCCCTTGCTCTGACGGAGGCCGGCCGCCTGTTCCTGCAGTCGGAGTGGGAGACCCAGGCTCTGCGAGCCCCAGGCTTCCAGGAGCACCTGCAGGCCGCCATCAACTGCTACAGCTTCGCCATCAAGGTGGGCCGAGGGAGAGGGTCTGAGCACAGGGCTTGTGTGTTGAGTTGTGTTGCATGTTGACCTGCATGCGCTGTGTTGTGTGTGTTGTATATTGAGCTGTGTGTGCTGTCTTGCAGGTGTACATTGAGGTGAACCAGCCTGTAATGGCCGCCAGCCTGTGCCTGGAGCTGGGCAATGCGCTCAAGGTAACTCCAGCTCCCTCTCTTGCACCTGCCCTTCGAGTTTCCCGTCTGACCGGTCAGTGGCTGGGCGGCTGACTGCTGTCGTATGCCTACAGGAGATGAACAAGCCAGCAGAGGCCATCGTCCACTTCCAGAGAGCGGCCGAGCTGCAGAGCCAGACCCCCATCGAGAGCCTGCTGTCCCTGGGCCAGCTGGCCTCCTGCAAAATACTGACCCGTGAGTCTGCACAGTGCGCAGCAGTCTGATCCACTCCAGGTGTGACAGTGCTGTCAGTCAGACTCCCAGTGCGCAGCAGTCTGATCCACTCCAGGTGTGACAGTGCTGTCAGACTCCCAGTGCGCAGCAGTCTGATCCACTCCAGGGTTTACAGTGCTGTCAGTCAGACTCTCAGTGCGCAGCAGTCTGATCCCCTCCAGGGTTTACAGTGCTGTCAGTCAGACTCCCAGTGCACAGCAGTCTGATCCGCTCCAGGTGTGACAGTGCTGTCAGTCAGACTCCCAGTGCGCAGCAGTCTGATCCACTCCAGGTGTGACAGTGCTGTCAGTCAGACTCCCAGTGCGCAGCAGTCTGATCCACTCCAGGTGTGACAGTGCTGTCAGTCAGACTCCCAGTGCGCAATAGTCTGATCCACTCCAGGGTTTACAGTGCTGTCAGTCAGACTCTCAGTGCGCAGCAGTCTGATCCCCTCCAGGTGTGACAGTGCTGTCAGTCAGACTCCCAGTGCGCAGCAGTCTGATCCACTCCAGGGTTTACAGTGCTGTCAGTCAGACTCTCAGTGCGCAGCAGTCTGATCCGCTCCAGGTGTGACAGTGCTGTCAGACAGACTCCCAGTGCGCAGCAGTCTGATCCCCTCCAGGGTTTACTGCCCTCTGCATGTGTTACAATCGAGCAGGAAAATGAGATTATTGTTCGTGAGCTGCAGCCCTTCTCCCTGTGCAGATATGGCTCTAACAGGAGAGCTGCTGTGCCCTCCTCTCTCAGGTGACTATGATGGAGCCCTGGCGGTGCTGACAGACATGCAGTTCCTGGCTCAGGAGGGAGGCCTGCAGGTCCCTGGACACAACACTCCTGTGGGTGAGTGACTGCCTGACCCACTCCCACACTGTCCACTGACGGCTGCAGTCCTGCAGGGCTCCTGTCTCCCTGCACCCCCGTTCTCCCAGTACTCCCTTCTCTCCTCTGTTTCCCTACACCCCCTGTCTCTCCCCTCTGTACCCCCTTTCTCTCAGGGCTCCTGTCTCCCTGCACCCCCTGTCTCCCAATACTCCTGTCTCTCCTCTGACTCTCTGCACCCCCTGTCTCTCAGGGCTCCTGTCTCTCCTCTGTACCCTCTGTCTGTCACTGCTCCTGTCTCTCAGTACTCCTGTCTCTCCTCTGTCTCCCAGGTGCGTTCCTGGATATTGTTGCTTGCTGTGAGATCTCCAGAGTCCTCCTGCTCATGCTGCTGGAGGTGAGACTGACACTGACTGTCCGAGGGGGTGCTGGAGGCGAGAGACTGACACTGACTGTCCGAGGGGGTGCTGGAGGCGAGAGACTGACACTGACTGTCTGACGGGGTGCTGGAGGTGAGACTGACACTGACTGTCTGTCTTACTTCCTGCCAGCCTCCTCCTCAGAAGCTGCTGCCGGAGCATGCACAGACTCTGGAGAGATACGCCTGGGAGTCCTTTGACTCCCACAGCCAGGGTCAGTCTGCCTGTCAGCCTGTCTCCGCCTCCTGTCTGTCTCTCTGTGTCCTGTCTATGTCCCTGTGTGGAGAGCTGCCGGTCTGTCTGTCTGCGTCCCTGTGTGGAGAGCTGCCGGTCTGTCTGTCTCTCTGTGTGGAGAGCTGCTGGTCTGTCTGTGTGTGAAGCTCTCTCTCTCATGTGTGTCTTTCAGTAACGTTCCTGCCTGAAAATGTCTTCTTGCTCCTGCAGTCTGTAGTGGTGAGTCTGCAGCCTCCTTCACTCTGACCCGACACCCCGAACTGCACTGACCCCACTAACTGGACAGACAGAGACAGAGACTGGACACTGCAGCTGGAGAGAGGATAGAGTCACCCAGAGCCCCACACTGACACCCTTCATCATCATCATCACTCCTGAACAGACCCTCAGTCTGTAACAACACGTCTGCACCTCTGTGTCCTGTGTCAGGGTGACAGTGGGGTTACAGACAGAGACTGGACACTGGAGCTGGAGAGAGGATAGAGTCACCCAGAGCCCCACACTGACACCCCATCTTGAAGTGTGAAGATGTCAGTACCTCCTTTACCAATTAATTTCTGTGGGTTAATTTGCAGATGGCTTGTCAAGAAAAGGATATTGAGTCTCTGAAGTCGTTGCAGACAGAGTTGTGGTAAGACGGTCTCCTCCGTGTCCAGTAGGCTCTGTATTGCCCCCTCTCTCAGTGCAGTCTGTGTTCTCACCCTGATCTCTGCTTCTCAGGCCTCTCCTGTCTCCAGAGCAGAACCATCTCCTTCACCTGGTGGTGCAGGAGAGAGTCGCCCCCTCTGGTCAGGGCATTTAACACAGCCTGCCCCATGCAGGGGCAGCAGCAGCAGCAGCAGGACCGAGCGCTGCTGCCCCGAGCTCTTCCTGCAGTGGGGCCTGGGGTGAGTGAGGGCTGGCCAGGGGAGCCCAGCGCTGGCCGGACAGTCACAGCCAGCCCTCCCTCTCGGCTCCGTCCTTAAAGACTTGAGAGGAAGAACAAGAATCGATTCAGCTGCTTGTGAAGTGGAGTTTCTTCTCCTGCACCTGACCGGCCCGCGGGCCGCTGAGGGGTCTGGGTTCAGCCCTGAGGGGGTCTGGGTTCAGTCCTGAGGGGTCTAGGGGCAGTTCTGACCGGTCAGCAGGATGCTGAGGGGTCTGTGTTCGGTCCTGAGGGGTCTAGGGGCAGTCCTGACCGGTCAGCAGGATGCTCAGGGGTCTGGGTTCGGTCCTGAGGGGTCTAGGGGCAGTCCTGACCGGTCAGCAGGACGCCGAGGGGTCTGGGTTCAGTCCTGACTGGTCAGCAGGAGGTTAGTCGTGGACACTGGAGCAGTTTTGTTGGACTGTGGTCTTCAAGCTGAACTGGGCCTCCAGCCAAAGGAAGTGTTACAGAACCGTGTGGCTCGACCCACATCCTGGACCGGAGTTTCTGAAGCCCTTGTGTGTTCATGTTACTGAGTGTCTTCATTTGTACTGTGGTTCTGTGGGCTAATTACTGGGAAAACGATGCAGAGTCCCACTGTGTAGCTGTCCGATTCACTCCTGGTGTTACTACAAGCTCACAGGGGAAGAAAGGAGACCACCTGCAATTAACCCCCTGTTTCCCAGAGTAAGGACTGCAGGTAACCGCTGGAGTGGCCCAGCCTGCTGTGCACCAGGAGTCAGATGGGCTCCCCTGGCGTGAGTCTTTCACGTGTAAATAAATGATACAAAGGCACTTTCTGGAGGCTCTCTGTGATCCCAGATGTTGTTTGTTTAATGGGTTACATAGTGTGGGAAAAACGTTTTACAGCCTGAGCTACTTCGTGTTGTTGGCGCCCCCTTGTGGCTGTGTCTGGTTTGGGGTCTGGCTTTCTTGGGGTTCTCTCGGTCTCTCTGGCCGGTTCCCTGCGGCGGCTGTCGGGGAGGTGTGGGAGTCCAGGAGCAGCGCCCAGCGAGAGAGAGAGAGCTGTGTGAGCGGCACACAGTCCTGACAGTGCCTGCGGCGCAGGGGGGCGTGAGGCCGGCAGTCAGACCCCCCTCACTGTGGACAATCTGCTTCTCTCCGAATTGCACTGAGAGGGGAGGAGCAAACAGCTTCATGCGCGTGACTGATGAATTACTGCTCCAAAGCACAGAGAATTGACACAGCATGAGACGTTTACACCCCACTCTCAGTCCCCCTGTCTCCCATTCTCTCTCACAGCCTCCCGGTCTCTGTCTCACTCTCTCTTACTGGTCTTGCTGTAACCTCTCTGTCTCACTCTCCTCAGCGGGAGGAGTCTGTGTGTTAACCTCTCTGTCTCACTCTCTCTTACTGGTCTTGCTGTAACCTCTTTGTCTCACTCTCCTCAGTGGGAGGAGTCTGTGTGTTAACCTCTCTGTCTCACTCTCCTCAGCGGGAGGAGTCTGTGTGTTAACCTCTCTGTCTCTTTCTCTGGCTGGAGGAGTCTGTGTGTTAACCTCTCTGTCTCACTCTCTTACTGGTCTTGCTGTAACCTCTCTGTCTCACTCTCCTCAGTGGGAGGAGTCTGTGTGTTAACCTCTCTGTCTCACTCTCTTCAGCGGGAGGAGTCTGTGTGTTAACCTCTCTGTCTCACTCTCCTCAGCGGGAGGAGTCTGTGTGTTAACCTCTCTGTCTCACTCTCTCTTACTGGTCTTGCTGTAACCTCTCTGTCTCACTCTCCTCAGTGGGAGGAGTCTGTGTGTTAACCTCTCTGTCTCACTCTCTTCAGCGGGAGGAGTCTGTGTGTTAACCTCTCTGTCTCACTCTCCTCAGCGGGAGGAGTCTGTGTGTTAACCTCTCTGTCTCACTCTCTCTTACTGGTCTTGCTGTAACCTCTCTGTCTCACTCTCCTCAGTGGGAGGAGTCTGTGTGTTAACCTCTCTGTCTCACTCTCCTCAGCGGGAGGAGTCTGTGTGTTAACCTCTCTGTCTCACTCTTACTGGTCTTGCTGTAACCTCTCTGTCTCACTCTCCTCAGCGGGAGGAGTCTGTGTGTTAACCTCTCTGTCTCACTCTCCTCAGCGGGAGGAGTCTGTGTGTTAACCTCTCTGTCTCTTTCTCTGGCTGGAGGAGTCTGTGTGTTAACCTCTCTGTCTCCCTGGTTCTGTCTCTGTCTCCTCCCTCCCTCTCTCTCTCCGGCTGTCTTGTGTGTCCGGGGCTGTGCTGTTGTAGAAACATTGTTCCTGTTTCTCTGAAACTTCCCTAAAATGTCGTTGTGCTGCTGCAGCTCAGAGGAGTGACCCCACACCCAGGGAGAGAGGGAGGGAGGGGGAGACCCAGGGGACAAAGGGCAGAGCTGCTCCTGTTCTCCGTGATTCACCAGTCTCATCCCGCGGTTTCCTGGAGATTCCCAGAGACTCAGAGCTTCTGTGTCCAACTGACCAGACTGTTTCGTGGTGCCTGCCCCCACCACTCTCTAGGTAAAGAAGGGCATCCT